>NC_064810.1:73464451-73504473 GCF_023721935.1 Panthera uncia | reverse complement strand
AGCATTCTTCTCGAAACTAGAACAAGCAATCCTAAAATTCATATGGAACCACAAAAGGTCCCGAATAGCCAAAGTAATTTTGAAGAAGAAGACCAAAGCAGGAGGCATCACAATCCCAGACTTTAGCCTCTACTACAAAGCTGTAATCATCAAGACAGCATGGTATTGGCATAAAAACAGACACATAGACCAATGGAATAGAATAGAAACCCCAGAACTAGACCCACAAACGTATGGCCAACTCATCTTTGACAAAGCAGGAAAGAACATCCAATGGAAAAAAGACAGTCTCTTTAACAAATGGTGCTGGGAGAACTGGACAGCAACATGCAGAAGGTTGAAACTAGACCACTTTCTCACACCATTCACAAAAATAAACTCAAAATGGATAAAGGACCTGAATGTGAGACAGGAAACCATCAAAACCTTAGAGGAGAAAGCAGGAAAAGACCTCTCTGACCTCAGCCGTAGCAATCTCTTACTCGGCACATCCCCAAAGGCAAGGGCATTAAAAGCAAAAGTGAATTACTGGGACCTTATGAAGATAAAAAGCTTCTGCACAGCAAAGGAAACAACCAACAAAACTAAAAGGCAACCAACAGAATGGGAAAAGATATTTGCAAATGACACATCGGACAAAGGGCTAGTATCCAAAATCTATAAAGAGCTCATCAAACTCCACACCCGAAAAACAAATAACCCAGTGAAGAAATGGGCAGAAAACATGAATAGACACTTCTCTAAAGAAGACATCCGGATGGCCAACAGGCACATGGAAAGATGTTCAACGTCGCTCCTTATCAGGGAAATACAAATCAAAACCACACTCAGATACCACCTCACACCAGTCAGAGTGGCCAAACTGAAGAAATCAGGAGACTATAGATGCTGGACAGGATGTGGAGAAACAGGAACCCTCTTGCACTGTTGGTGGGAATGCAAATTGGTGCAGCCTCTCTGGAAAGCAGTGTGGAGGTTCCTCAGAAAATTAAAAATAGACCTACCCTATGACCAAGCAATAGCACTGCTAGGAATTTATCCAAGGGATACAGGAGTACTGATGCATAGGGGCACTTGTACCCCAATGTTTATAGCAGCACTCTCAACAATAGCCAAATTATGGAAAGAGCCTAAATGTCCATCAACTGATGAATGGATAAAGAAATTGTGGTTTATATACACAATGGAATACTACGTGGCAATGAGAAAAAATGAAATATGGCCTTTTGTAGCAACGTGGATGGAACTGGAGAGTGTGATGCTAAGTGAAATAAGCCATACAGAGAAGGACAGATACCATATGGTTTCACTCTTATGTGGATCCTGAGAAACATAACAGAAACCCATGGGGGAGGGGAAGGAAAAAAAAAAAAAAAAGAGGTTAGAGTGGGAGAGAGCCAAAGCATAAGAGACTGTTAAAAACTGAGAACAAACTGAGGGTTGATGGGGGGTGGGAGGGAGGGCAGGGTGGGTGATGGGTATTGAGGAGGGCACCTTTTGGGATGAGCACTGGGTGTTGTATGGAAACCAATTTGACAGTAAATTTCATATATTAAAAAATAAAAAATAAAAAATAAAATATTTTATTAGGAAAAAAAAAAAAAGAATTAGCTCAGAGGCCTCACACAAGATGAACAGAGACTGTCACAAGCTTCAGCCCCCTTGTCTCTCAAGGAGATAAAATAAGTCTTCAGTTCTCTTTCTACCACTTTACTGTATAATTTGAGTTAAGTGCTGTCCATATTTGGTGGTCACTTTTCTCTACCATGTGTGCATATAAATCTATTCATGGTTCCTAGGTAATAAATTATGTTTTCCCCCTCTATTCTATATTGGTATAAAAGGGTCTGTTGTTGGCAGGTTGAATTATTTCTCTATCACTAACTAGAAATTGATTCTAGAAGTGGGACTTTGCCATAACAAAGGCCTAAAATATTTAGATTTGATTTAGTGGTCAAACATCTGCAGGGGAGGAAACAGCAGAGGGTAGAAAGACAAAAACCCATGTTACACAACGATGAAACTTTGGTAATATTGTTGCCTTCAGTAACTTGGAAGCCAGAACAAGAGTCTTCTAAATCCGCAGGTTAGAAAAAGCCAGAATGTCTGCACATGCATTGTATGTGTTAGTGCATTTTGCAAGGTATTATAAAGAAGACATAAACATGCAAGGATTGGCTGGTTGAAAGTACAAATAACAGTGATAGGAATCTAGAAATTTGGGTCTGAAAAGCCCACTGCTTCTGGACTTTAAACAGCAAGAAATATGGGGGCATTTGGGTGGCCCAGTTGGTTAAGCATCTGACTCTTGATTTCAGCTGAGGTTGTGATCTCATGGTTTGTGAGATCAAGCCCCGCATTGGTCTCTGCGTTGACAGTGCACAGAGTCTGTCTGGGATTCTCTCTCTCTCCATCTCTCTCTCTCTCTCTCTCTCACTATACCCCTCACCCCATTTGCACACTCTCTCTCTTAAAATAAATAAATAAACTTTAAAAAAACAGGAAGAAATAAAAAGGCTTTTAGCGAAAAAGCTCTATAAAAATTCTGGCTAATCAAATGAAGAATTTCAGTCCTGTAGCACAGATCATATTAAAGATGTTCCTTTCTTGCCAATGCCTATTGTTTTAGAATGCTATTCTAACTTGAACAAATTCAGCAACATTCTTAGGAAGTAAAGAAACACAGCCAACTGGAAGGAAGAATTTTGGGTTTGGTCCTTGGCATATAGAATTGACAGGCAACAAACAGATCAAAAAGAAACTTATTGTTTGTGAGGAAAATGCTTTGCTAAAAAGAAATAACCCCAGGGGCACCTGGCTGGCTCAGTCAGTTGAGCGTTTGACTCTTGATTTTGGCTCAGGTCATGATCTTATGGGTTCATGAGATCGAGCCCCACATCAGACTCCTTGCTGACAGCATGGAACCTGCTTGGGATTCTCTCTCTCCCTCTTTATCTGCCCCTCCCCTGTTCAGTTGCACACACACTCCCTCTCAAAATAAATAACTAAACATCACAAAAAAGAGAGAGAGAGAGAGAGAGAGAGAAATAAGCTTAGCTTTAAAAACTCTTTGGCTAGAACTTTTTGAGCCTCTAACTTCCCAGACAGCAAAGCCAGGGGCATGGAAAACAATATGTTAGGGAGTTCTTCCCAGAAAGCAGGTCCAAGGTTTATTAAGAATTTCCTCCACGAGAGAACAAGAGTTCTTTATAAGACCCATTCAATCAGTATCTCATCCCGGCCACAGACCACTGCCTCTGGAGTCAGCCATATTTCTTCATCCCAAAGGGGAACTTGTATTTGGATGTCCTGTCCAAGCCTATATGGTGGTAGGAATTTGTCACCCAACCACAAGGTGCCATATCCAGAATGGCTGGAGAGCACCATGTATCACTAAGGGATCCTGACCTTGGAGATGGTAAGATGGGACTTTGGATTGTCTCCCTTGGGAAGAAGGCAAGTGGAACTTTGAGGAACAGATGGGTCAAGAAAATTTTAGCAAGTTTTGCTCTATGTGTCCCATTCAATCCTATTTTTTTCCTTCTTCAAGTTTTCACCAAATACTTAGAATATTTTTCAAAACTTGCAGAGATGGCTTTGCTTTTATTTTTATTTTCTTCCCCAAACACAAGTACATTTTAAGGCGAGAACACAAGTTTGGGATAAACTGAGATCAACACATCACATTTGGGCAACTAAGCACAGCATAGGAAAGACACCACTAGTAAAGCACTCTTTTTAAGTGAGCATCATGCTTTAATTTCTTACAATTGGGATTTGACTCTGAGTCCTGATAGTAACTGATCTATTTTCCCCATTTTCTTCTTCCATGAAGGAATCCAGTTTACTCAGTATATACGTAGACTGTTATTTATTTTCAACTCCAGTGTATTTATGCAATGAGCTACAGAGCAAAAGAAAGCCACCGTGTCCTCGCGGAAAATGCATTCTGTTCTTCTTCCACTGTGGGGATGGGGCGATCCACAGTTGTGCTGGCTTAAGCATGCCTGCACCTGGCAATCAATCACTCTTCTGGAGACTGCATCCCATCAGGCATCGGCACAAAAAGGACTCTTGCCAGGTAGAATCAGGGGCAGAAAATGCAATTCCAGTCTCTGACAGTGATTGAACATAGATATGCCAGGGCTTTGCCTGGTATCCCTGGACCCGAAACATGCACAGAAAAGTTGCCAAATGCATGGCTCATACTTCCTTCCGAATAAGACTGCCATGCTATTTTAAAGTTCTTACTACACAATTTATCCACAGCTAATACATGGCAAACAAAACTAGAGTTATATGTTCTCTGGGGGAGGTATATTACGAGAAGTAGACTGCAAGTAGACAGTTCAGTGACAAAGAATTGGGCCCTGAATGCCCCACCCAGTGCAAGAGTTTTCTAAGAGGAGAAAAATTTTCACAAATTTAAGCCTCTCCTCCTGTATGTACATCATCCCTCAACTGCCCACCTCATTTTGTCCTCTCCCCAAAAGAATTCATAGAAACCTTGGTCCAATCTAAATAGATCCTTCCTGGCTCACAAAATCACAGGACTTTGGCATAGGAAAGCTCCATGAGCAATTTTACTTCATCCTCTTGTTGTAGGACTGGAAAACTAAGCACAAGAATGGTGAAACTATTTATCCAGGTTCAAACAGCTAGTAAGTATGGGATTCGGGATTAGAACCCCCACCTCCCATCTCCTGGTCCAGGGCCTTTCCCTTGTTTAAAAACACTTTTCCAGTCACATTCAGATTCCTGAATGTTGGTAGACATTTTATCAACTGAATCCATTAGGTATTAACTACAATTCTAAATTTTAACACTGCTGAAAAGACACGTAAGAGGCAACCTCAGTGCTCTGTTTGAAGAGAAGCAAAGAGTGCTCCTTAATTCTGTTATGAATTGCATCCTTTATACTTGCAGATCTTCCCCAAGCAAAGATTTGTTGGCTGATAATCTGGAATGAGAAGTATTGCCTTGTCAAAAGAAGGAATTTATCATGGAGAGAGGGATATAGTAATTACAGAGCTACACATAAATGACAGTTGTGTGAAGACTGTTAAGGTTGATAATTATTCACCCAGTTATTTCATTCTTCATTCATTTTATATGTATATACCTATGATGTTTGCAAGATATTGTGCTAAGGTTTATAGGGAACACAAAAGCAAATAAGGCCATGTCTCCCCTCAATGAGCTAGCTTCTGGTCTGCTAAGAAGAATCAAGTAAAGGATATTAAAACATGGTTTTGATTCTGTAGGAGGAGAGAAAACTCCGATGTTTCTGTAGGAAAAGGTTAGCTGGCATGTTTTCCCTATGTATCCCTTTAAAAAATAGCTTTATATATTTTTACAGGAAACAATTTGATACATTTTCACATGTGTAGGCATCCATGAAAACATCACCATATTCAAGAGGAAGAACATATTCATAACTTCGTAAACTCGCTAATGCCTTTTTTAATATCTCCCTCTTGTCACTCCCCATTCCCCAAACCCAGGAAAACCTTGACTGCTTCCTGTCACAGCTATAGATTAAGGTGTATTTTCTATGATTTTATAGATAGATTCCATTTAAAATGGAATCATCAGATTATTTTTTTCTTTGGCTATTGTCATTCAGCATAATTTTTTTTGAGATCCACCTATATTGTTGTGTGTATCAACTAAGTAATATCACTAAGTAATATTCTACTGAATATGTATATTTATATTATTATATGTAATATTATATAATTATTCAATGCAATGATTCTATATCTACATATCTGCATATCTATCTATATCTATATCTATATCTATATCTACCACAATTCGTTTATGCATTCATCTGTTGTTAGAAAATTGGGTAGTTTCCAGTTTGGGGCTATTAAAAATAAAACTGTGACCATTCATGTGTAAGTCTTTATTTATGTGGACATACGCTTTCATTTATATGAAGAAGTGAAATGACTGGGTCATAATGTAGGTGGATGTTTAATTGTTTAAGAAACTGCCAAACCGTTTTCCAGAATGTCTCTGCCATTTTGCATTTTCACCAGCAATGTATGAGAGTTCCAGTTGCTCCACATCCTTGTCAACACTTGGTATGGTGAGTCTTTTTAATTTCAGCTTTTCTAAAAGTACCCATTTATATCCACTGATTTACAGAAAGGCTGATAGCTTCTTTGGGAAAAAAACTTGAACCCCATCTACCATTTGTGTTCAGAAATATATGCCTGACACTGCATAGTAGAGAAACAAGATGCACCATTGGGGGGAAAATAAACTTAACATAAAGGAAAAAAGATTGTATCACAGGAAAGCAGACTTAGCAACAGAGTCCAAAGAGACTGGCATTCCTGAGGACTATGCGTTGGTGTGAACAGAACTGATCTTATTCTAGTTTTGCTAACATTATGCATATGCACAGGGGAAAGAGTCACTGCTTCCCTGAAGTCTGCAGTACCTGAGGCATGCAAGCCACCTTGTTAAGGGTCTCTCCTGTGCCCAAAAATCACAGAAAAGTGTCCTTTTCCCTTCCTAAAAGTGATAACAGGGATCTCTATGGCTGAGCTCTTCCCATTCCACCATCTTGGATATGGTAGTTTCCCAACTCTGCCAGGTCCCATGTGATGGCAGTGGTGTTGGTAGGAGCAGCGTTCCAACTCCAAGTGACACCACTGAAGAACTATTGGGCTCAGGCTGGTTAAGGGGATGATTTCTAATCAAGACCTGATTATGGAAACATGACAACAGCCTTGAGGGCAATTGACTGTGATTTTCCTGTTGTGTTTCTAAAACAAAGGAGAGGGTCAGAGTCATTGACATTTGGTAGAATAAATGAGACTACCTTGATACTTACTGGATGTTGAGCCTAAGACACTCAAGTAACACACACAAGTAGCCGTAAAGCCAGGGAGAATTAAAAAGATCCATAAGAGATAGATAATGATAGCAGACACTTTGTGAGAACTTAATGATGTGTCAGGTAACATTCAGACTGCTTTAAGTAGATGAACTCATTTGGTTTCATAACACAGGGCCTTTATATTATGGGTGGCAAAAGCCAAAAAAAGAAGACAAAGTGTCTTCACAGAAAATCTGTGTTCTTCTTCCGAAACTTTGGGGATGTACTAACACAGAGATGTATTCACTTTATCATGACTGTAATTGTGAGTTGTTGTCAAGATTATCACCATTTTACTGGTGAAGAATCTGAGGCTGACCAGCTTAAGTGAATCGCCTAAGGTTATATAGCTAAGAAGTGGCAGAGCCAAGATTAGGATCAGGGCAGTCTGGCTCCAGAGCCCCTGCTCTTCAGCACTCTGCCATATTGATTCTAGAAAGAAATGCAAAATTCTCCTCTCACTTCAGAGAAACGTAACGTTATTTTTTACAGAATAAAAATGGCTTCATGCAAGGTACAGTATTCTAAATTATCTCTTTGAAGAATTATGAAAGTAGAGAATTGGAAGTTTGTAAGAATTAGAACAGGATGGAGAGCATTTCTGTCTGACATTTCAATTGTGCCAATGATTTTGTATACATCTTGTTCACTCTGAATTTGATCATAATCACAATGGAAGCAACCTGTACATACAAAGCTGGATTGACTTATTAAGGATACATATGTATTTTATGAACTCTCATATAACACATATTTGAGTTGTATCCTTCTCTCATTTGGGCCAGCCATTTCTTTACTACAGCATGGTGGGAGAAAGCACATACTAGGGAGTAGAACTCCCCGGGCGGGACCCCTTTCTGGCTCCCCTACTTTTTAGCTGAGAGGCCTTGGATATGCTGTTAATCTCTTATTAGAATTATGAGGAGCCTGAGAATTTACCTACTTGGAAGCTAACAAGTTAGCCTGGGACCATTTCTTGGATTCTAGTAGAACACATGAGACTCATGAGTCAGAGACAAAGGACTTCATTACTCTCAGCAATAGCAGTAGCCAGAGCCTCAGCTTTTGTGCCAGGTCCTGAGACCCAGTCCTTATGGGGTGATGCAGAGTATAAGAGATGCATGCATGTGCTATGGGTTGTTAGAGGAGAGCAAGCTTGAGTGTAGAAAACCCAAATGTTTTATAAGGGGCAATAAGCCTGCCTAGCCTTTGCCCTGAAAGGGGAGTTACCTATGTTATACTGGGCGAAAACAAACCTGCCTTTGCACTTGAGGGAGACACTATCCCTATTTTCCAAGCCTGTTTGCTATACAAACGTCCTTTAAAAGACGTCTGGAAAAATGGCAGCCACTTCCTCTGTTCACAAGATGTACAGGAACACGAGAGACCCATGGAGAGTTGTCTCCCCATACATCTATGTGCACAATTTATTCCTCTGTAAAAGGGGATAATTACCAATCTTCACAGGGTTGCTGAATAATATAATCAGATTATATTTGAAAAGAATTTAGAAGGGTATCTGCCATATTTCAAGCACTCAGTCATTGTAGCTCTTGTTGCTATCCATTAGTATTATTCATTAGTATTCACTAGTATTATTAGTGTTATTCATTAGTATTCATTAGTGTTATTTTCTCCTCATCCCTTCAAAAAAAAAAAAAAAGTTGGCACAATCTCATGTGATTGCAAGAAGTCCTGCAAAGGATTCCTGGGGCTTGTCTGTTATCCACCACTCTAAACTCTTGCTCCCGTTCGATTTTCTATACCTTAAGTGTTTCCTTCCATATTCTCCAGCCCTCTGTGGCTTCCTTTGTTCCCAAAACATGACCTAGTCCCATCTCATTTGCTCCCCAAAGAACAACAAATGGAATATTCTCCCCATAACCAACTTCCATTGAAGGTTTGGCTAGAATAAATCCTGCCTAAATTTGACTATTGGTCATTGTCATTCTAAAATTCTTCAGCTGTGCCTTTCATCAGGGGATTACTTTCCTCCAGTACCAGCTCCACCCTATTCTACCACCACCAGTGGAAAACCCTTGCTTTTACTTTATTATGCAGGGTAATTTACTGCCTTTTTGTCCCAAGTCTAGCCTGGGGCCTCCTTTTGTAACTAAAGATCCATTAATGTGTTTCCATATGAAAAAGTGATTTACTCCTCTCAGTTAAATTCTGCAATTTCCCTAGGACATAGAAGTGGTTAAGGTCAAATTAAAAAAAAAATAAACAACATTATTTTTCCTTCTAACTCAAAAAGAAGTCATTTAGAATTGCTGCAACATTTTAAAAACAATTCGGAGAGTTTGTTCAACATGTTTAGTCTCAGTCTTTCAAATAAAAATCCAGGGTTCCAAACATTTAATTGATTTGTTCAAGAAAAGTAGCAAATCATAATGAAACAACACCTGAATGATTCATAGTACATACAGCACTTTAACTTTTAAAGTTAAACAAAGGTACATAACTTCTAGTTCATATTTCTTTTTTCTCTTCCTTTCTTTAATTTTTTTTTTTAACATTTATTTTTGAGAGAGAGAGAGAGAGACAGAGCACGAGTGGCAGAGGGTCAGAGAGAGAGGGAGACACAGAATCCGAAGCAGGCTCCAGGCTCTGAGCTGTCAGCACAGAGCCCTACATGGGATTCAAATTCACTAACCTCCTGATCATGACCTGAGCTGAAGTTAGCCACTCAACCCACTGAGCCACTCAGGTGCCCCTCTAGCTTCATATTTCTAAATATGACATATGAAATAGAATATGAAAATATTCTATTCTATTCATATGAAATATGAAAATACGTTCTATCCTAAATCTAGGATAGAACAAAGTCTTCTCTATTTCTTCTTACAATATAATTGAAAGTAAAAATATTACTATTTGGGAATCAAAGAAGTAAAAACTACTTTTTTTATGTAAGGTACTTCTTTGTTATTATTCTTCAGTTACAACTAACAGAATAATAGTGTCAATTATTACTCATTAGTACACTATTTTAGTTTAGTAAAATGCAACATCCATTACTCTTTAAAACGGAATGCTTTCCTTTTTAACCTTCCTATAAAAGATACTGATATTTATTAAGTAGAGGCATTTATTTTGGCGTATTAAGGTTGGTTGAGTTTCTTCATGAAAATGTTCATGCCACCTACTCTTTTGAGTATTTAATGAATAAATTTAATTTTTCCTACTGTTCAAAAGCAATAAAAAAAAACCATTTTTTACATCACCATTTTAATGAGCTTTGCTTTAATGATTAGTTCAATGTGAAATTAGTCATACTTAACTGAGTTATGAAAATAGAAAATATTCAGATACCTAAGTTAGGGGTTCACTGGTATTCAGGTACAGCAAGATCCTGTTTAAAAAACTAATCTAATGGTAACTTTCAATTATTTGGGAATCAAAGTATTCATTATATTTTTTTGTTTTGGAAAATAAGGGGAAGGAAGGAGGGACTATTATCAGGTGACTAGAATAAAACAGTTTTAACCTTTATCCTTTGTTCTAAGAAATTCTAGGCCTTCTTTAACTAGTGGCATATATATATATATATACACACATATACACGGAATATATATATATGGAATATATATATATGGAATATATATATATGGAATATATATGGAATATATATGTGGAGCATGTATATGGAATATATATGTGGAGCATATATATATGGAATATATATGGAGCATATATATATGGAGTATATATATGGAGCATATATATATGGAATATATATATGGAGCATATATATATGGAATATATATATAGAATATATATAAGGAATATATATAATATATATAAGGAATATATATTATATATATTTATATATTATATATAATATATAAATAATTATATATCTATATAATTTATAATATAATTTATATAACATAATATAATATATATTAATATAATATATTACATATATTAATATATATTATATATAACATATATATAAATTTATATATTTATTTATATAAATACTTATTATATACATTTATTTATATAAATAAATATATATATATATATGTATATATAAAAGCTGCTAGGTAAGGAAGGCCCAGAATATACAGACACATACACATACACATACACATACACATACACATACACATACACCTGCATATGTACTTTGATAATTTACGTAGACCAGGACTGGTCTCTTTGGTGCCATATTCCAAAGTGGACAATCCTAACTCACCTAAATTTCACATATCTAATAAGGGGCAAATTAATTGTCTACTTTTCTCCTTTTTTATCTTATTTTTTTTTTAATTCCAGTTGGTTAACATACAGTTTTATATTAGTTTCATTTGAACAATATGGTGATTGAACACTTCCATGCATTACCTGGGCTCATCCCAGCAAGTGCACTCCTTAATCCCCATCACCTATTTTCATTCATTTTTCTACCCACCTCCCCTCTGGTTACCATCAGTTTGTTCTCTGTAGTTAGTCTGTTTCTTGATTTCTCTCTCTCTCTTTTTCTTTCTCTTCCCTTTGCTTGTTCTGTTTATTAAATTTCACATGAGTGAAATCATATAGTATTTTCCTCTCCCTGAATACTTGTTCACTTAGCATTATACTCTCAAGTTCCATCTATGTCGTTGAAAATGGCAAGTAATATTTTTTGTGGCTGAGTAATATTCCACTGTATATACACACCACATCTAATTTACCCATTCACCAGTCAATGGACACTTGGGCTCCTTCCATATCTTGGCTATTGTAAATAACACTGCTATAAACTTAGGGGTGCATGTATCCCTTTGAATTTGTGTTTTCGTATTATTTGTGTAAGTACCTAGTAGTGCGATTGCTAGAGCCTAGAGTAATTCTATTTTTAACTTTTTGAGTAAATTCCATACTGTTTTTCACAGTGGTTGTGTCAGTTTGCATTGCCATCAACAGTGCATGAGGGTTCCTTTTTCCTCCACATCTTTGCCAACACCTGTTGTTTTTTGTGTTGTTGATTAGCCATACTGATAGGTATGTGAGGTGGTATCTCATTGTAGTTTTGATTTGCATTTCCCTGATGATGAGTGATGAGCATCTTTACATGTGTCTGTTGGCCATCTTTATGTCTTCTGCATAGAAATGTCTATTCATGTCTTCTGTCCGTTTTTAATTGGATGATTTGTTTTTTTGGTGTGGAGTTGTATAAGTCTTTATATATTTTGGATACTAAGTCTTTATCAGATGTGTCATTGGCAAATATCTTCTCTCATTCTGCAGATTGTGTTTTAGCTTTGTTGATTGTTTCCTTCACTGTGCAGAAGTTTTTTATTTTGATGTAGTCCCAAATAGTTCATTTTTGCTTTTGTTTCCCTTGCCTCAGGAGATGTATCTAGAAAGAAGTTGCTATGGCCTATGTCAAAGAAATTACTTCTTGTGTTTTCTTTTGGATTTTTTATGGTTTTAGGTCTCACATTTAGGTCCTTGATCCATTTTGAAATTATTTTGGTGTAAGAAAGTGGTCCAGGTTCTTTCTTTTCCATGTAGCCATCAAATTTTCCCTACATCATTGGTTAAAGAGATTGCCTTTTTCCATTGGATACATTTCCCTGCTTTCTTGAAGATTAATTGACTGTATTGTTGTGGGTTTATTTCTGAGTTTTCTGTTCTGTTCCATTGATATATGTGTTTTTTTGTTTTTTTGTTTTTTTGTTTTTTGTTTTTGTTTTTGTTTTTGTTTTTGCCAGTATCAACTTCTTTTGATTACTACAGCTTTGTAATATAACTTAAAGTCCGGAATTGTGATGCCTCCAACTTCGCTTTTCTTTTTCAAGATTGCTTTGGCTATTTGGGGTCTTTGTGATTCCATACAAACTTTAGAATTGTTTGTTCTAGTTCTGTGAAAAAATGATGTTGGCATTTTGATAGGGATTGCATTAAATGTGTAGATTGCTTTGGGTAGTATACACATTTTAACAATATCTGTTCTTCTAATCCATAAGCATTAAATGTCTTTCCATTTCTTTGTGCCATGTTCAATTTATTTCATCAGTGTTTTATAGTTTTTAGAGTATAGATCTTTTATCTCTTTGGTTAGGTTTATTCCCACGTATCTTATTTTGGGCACATTGTAAATGGGATTGTTTTCTTAATTTCTCTTTCTGCTGCTTCATTATCAGTGTATAAACATGCAACGTATTTCCATACATTGATTTTGCATCCCATGACTTTAGTGAATTTGTTGATCATCTCTAGCAGTTTTTTGGTGGAGTCTTTTGGGTTTTCCATATATAGTATCAAGTCATCTGTAAATAGTAAAGTTTTTCTTCTTCCTTACTGATTTTGATGCCTTTTATTTCTTTTTGTTGTCTGATTGCTGTGGCTAGAACTTCCAGTGCTATGTTGAATAAAAGTGGTGAGAGTGCACATCTTGTTGCACTTGTTGAGAGGAACATCTTGTTCCTTACCTTAGGGGAAAAGCTCTCAGTTTTTCCCCATTAATGATGATGTGAGCTGTGGGTTTTTCATATATGGCCTTTATTATATTCAGGTATGTTCCCTCTAAACCTACTTTGTTGAGGGTTTTTATCATGAATGGATGTTGTACTTTATCAAACGCTTTTTCTGCATGTATTGAAATGATCATATGGTTCTTATCCTTTCTCTTATTGATGTGATGTATCACATTGTTTGCAAATATTGAACCACTCTTGCAGCCCAGGTATAAATCCCGTGAGATCGTGATAAATGATTTTTTTAATGTATCGTTGGATCCAGTTTGCTAGTATTTTGTTGAAGATTTTTGCATCTATGCTCATCAAGGATGTTGGCCTACAGATCTCTCTTTTGGTGGTCTTTATCTGGTCTTTATGCTGGCCTCATAGAATGAATTTGGAAGTTTTCTTTACTTTTCTATTTTCTTTTTTTTTTTTTTTTTTTGGAATAGCTGGAGAAGAATAGATATTAACTCTTCTTTAAATGTCTGGTAGAATTTGTATGTGAATCCATCTGGCCCTGGAATTTTGTTTGTTGGGAGTTTTTTTTTTTTAATGTTGTTTCAGTTCCTTTGCTGGTTATCAGTCTCTTCAAATTTTCTATTTCTTCCTGTTTCAGTTTTGGTAGTTTATATGTCTCTAGGAATTTATCCATTTCTTCTGGGTGTCCAATTTGTTGGCATATAGTTTTTCATAATATTCTCCTATACTTGTTTGTATTTCTGTAGTATTGGTTGTTTGTCCCCTCTCATTTGTGATTTATTTATTTGAGTGCTTTTTTTCTTGATAAGTTTGGCTAAAGGTTTATCAATTTTATAGATTTTTTTCAAAAAGCCAGTTCCTAGTTTCATTGATTTCTTCTATTGTTTATTTAGTTTCTGTATCATTTATTTCTGCTCCAATCTTTATTATTTCCTTCCTTCTGCTGGCTTTAGGCTTCATTTGTTGTTCTTTTTCTAGCTCCTTTTAGTGTAAGATTAGGTTTTTGAGCCTTTTTCTTGCTTTTTTGAGGTAAGCCTGTATGGCTATAAACTTTCCTCTTATCTACTTTTCTCCTTTTAACAGGAAATTGGAAATCACTCCAAGGCCTAATAGATACACCCAACACAATCATCTGGGAATAAAAGGAACAGAAAGGGGGATATTTGCAGCTATTACACTTGACAGCTATAAGGGGTAAGAACACATGTGAGCTCCTTAGTAAAGTTATTATAACTTTTGGTAATTAATCACAGGCCTCTGTAGTATTCCACAGTGATGTTATTTAACCATATTTAACTACTTCTTTAAAGGATTTAGGAAGCTTTCAGTTTACACACACACACACACAGAAAGATAAACATAAGCACTCACATGGATGAATATGCACACACAAATACCATGGAGCAGCTAAAAATAAATTCAGATTAAAATACCAGAAAGTACTAGATATAAGAAGGAAAAGATGAGGCGTCAAGAACATGAGTGGTGGTGGAGGTGACAATGATGATGTACTGATGGGGATGATGGTTGTTACTGTTTAGTTGCTTACCACAGTTGGTCATGATACTCAGAAGTTTACCTCAAAGGGGCTTACTACATTTGAACATTACATTTATTAAGCTCTAAGATTCTTGTATCCAAGTCAAAGGAAGGAAATGAAATAGGCCAAAGGTGAATAGGATTTAGAAATTTAAAAACAGAATTGGAATTTGTGGCAAGAAGCAATCTGCCTAAATGTGATTCAAATACCACAGACTCTCACCTTTGTTACTGAATTTTCATAGATATTCTTGAAAAGATAGTTCTTCATTTCTTGTTTTTCCTTACAATCACTTACAGAAGCTTTAGTTTTTTTGTTTTTTAATAATGTTTACAAATTTCACTGGGAAGTGTATCGCTATAGCTACTCATGCTGTCACACCAGAAGTCCACCTTCTCAGAGCACTTTTTAATGAATATACGGTTGATCCTTAAACAATTAGGGGGTAGGGCCACCAACCTCCCATGCATATAACTTTTGACGCCCTCAGAATTTAACTACTAATAGCCTACTGTTGACTAGAAGTTGACTGATAACATAAGCAGTCAATTAATGAATATTTTGTATGTTATATGTATTAGATACTATATTCTTACAATAAAGTAAACCAGAGAAAAGAAAATGTTGTAAGAAAATCATAAAGAAGACAAAATACATTTATAGTACTATATTTATAAAAAAAAAAACTCCATATATATGTGCACCCAAGCAGTTCAAAGGTCAACTATATTTTGCAATGTTCTATAACATACAAAAGTTGAAGGTGTTTAAGAAATATACTGGGGTTTTAGAAATGTATTGATTTATTCCAAGCCCAGACAAATTCCAGTTGGACTTTTTGGTTTCAGTAATCAATCTACACAATCAGGCTCGGCAAGGGTGATTCAGGTAATTTATTACAATAACACAAATCTTCCACCATGTGCCTATCTTGGAGAGCAATAAAGACGAAAAAAAAGGTTGCTTCCCTTTCTTTTTGTTCAATTCAAATCCAAATGCTCTTGGCTAGTTTATTTTAATTAAAGCTAGAAAAAAACTCTGAAATCTCCAGATTTCATTTTAATCAATAAACTCAACATTTTTTCTACTTAAAATTTATTTTTCTGAGTTTTATTAAAAATAAAACAAAGTGGGGCACCTGGGTGGCGCAGTCGGTTAAGCGTCCGGCTTCAGCCAGGTCACGATCTCGTGGTCCGTGAGTTCGAGCCCTGCGTCAGGCTCTGGGCTGATGGCTTGGAGCCTGGAGCCTGTTTCCGATTCTGTGTCTCCCTCTCTCTCTGCCCCTCCCCCGTTCATGCTCTGTCTCTCTCTGTCCCAAAAATAAATAAAAAACGTTGAAAAATTTAAAAAAAATAAAAAAATAAAAAAAATAAAACAAAGTGAATGTAATTAATGACACAACTTTCTGTAGTTGGGACACTAATCTAGAGTGACATGTCTGTGAAACAGAGATGAAACCAAAAAAAAATTTCAAGTAATCTTCATGTCAGTTAGGATTAGTTTTGGCTGCTTATGAGAGGAAAACCAAAATAATATCTACTTAAACACTTGGGATTTGTTTTTTTTCTAATGCAAAAGAAGGTGGAGGAGGTTGTCCAGTGTTGACATGAATGCTCCAAAAATAATTAGGATCTCAGATACCTTCTCTCTCTGAGGATGAGGCTCTCATCCTCAAAGCCATTGGTGATCCAATCCAACTACTGGAGCTCCAACCTTGTCCAAAACACACATAAAAGAAAGAAAAAAAGCAAAATGAAAGAAAGGTGCACCTACCAGTGGTGTTAACTCCCTTTTCTGGAAATACCACAAAATTATAATAGGGTAATGCTTCCATTATCATCATATTGCTCAAAACATAGTTACATAGCTACACATAGCATCAGGGGATGCTGGGAAATGTAAGTTTCAGATGGACATATTTCCAGTTCAAATAAGAGTGGGATTCTTTTACTGAGAAAGAAGTAAAGGTTTTTGGATAGGCAATTAACCATTGTACGACAATCTGAAAAATAGATAATCATCCATACAGAATAAATGTACAGCTGAGGTTTCTTTTACCCAAATAACTCTGTCAATAAACCTCTGGGAATTTTAGCTGCTGGTAGACCTCACACAGGCCAGGGCCCAACTGAGAGTTAAGCAAGCACTCAGGCTGTCGAGTCAGGCAGAGTTGGGTTCGCATTCTCTGTCTATGCTCTGTAGATGTGGGAGTTAATTTTCCTCAACTGTAAAATAGGGCTATCAAGGGAACTTGCCTCAAAGGACTGTTGTGGGTGAAGAGAATGTAGGACAATCCCTGAGGACTGTGCCTAGTACAGGGTGAGCCCTCTAGGTATGTTAGCCACTGTTATTCTCTACTACAGCTTTCTTTGTCATTTAACCCATGTGGCTTTTAATGACTTGAGTCAAAATAGATGTCTAGTCCTAATCTAAGCAGAATAAGACTATGTGTCCTATTCTATGTCTGACATAGAGCCATTGCATTGCTCAAGGGATAGAACCAGAAGTGTCCATGCAGGTTAGTTACTCACCTCTCTGAGAGGTGCACAGACATTTCTAGAACATGGTTTCTATTTGGCCTATAGTCAATGCTCAGTAATCCTCATGTGGATAAACAGAGTCCAGACATGTGGTCTCACTTATAAATGGTACCAATGGTAGCAACTGGTCAATACAATTTGGGAACTAGCTTCGAAATGTCCCCGGTTACTGGCGGTAGAGGTTGGTCTTTCATCTGGAAAACAGACTATGTCTGAAGCATTGCATTTAGTTTGATCTTCCTGAAGAGATTCCTCTACTTTAGACATTGTATTTAATTTTAATTTCCGGAAGAAAACACAGTTGTAGAAAACCTGAGACAGCCAGGATTAAGGAATAAATAATGCTGTATTACTACCCTCTATCCTCCCCAGTGAATTTTCTATTTTGGAAAGTGATTTCAAATTCTTTACAGCCTCTGAGCTTCATAAGAATCCAGCAAGTTCGGCAGGGCTGGGGAAAGGATCATTTTCCTTGTTTTGCACACGAGGAAACAGACTCAGCTCTAAGTGGCCTACATTAAGTCATATGGATTTCAAGGTGCAGAGCCAAGACCAGAATTCAGGCCTTCTGACTGCAAGCCAGTGCCTTTTCAGCTCTGCCAGAAAGCAAATCAGCGGGGAGGCTGCTGAACAGCTTCTGAGTTGTCAGAAAGCAGAGTTTGCAAGTGGCTTCTGAAGCAGTACAGGTGACAGCAGGTGAGATGGGGCAGCTGTTTTTATCAGATTATAATTTTGTGTTAGAAGCAGCCATAGAACATCCTTCATTTGCCCTCGAGGAGTTAGCGAGGTGCACCTTCCTTTCATTCCTATCTGAGGTCTTACAGGGACATGGTATCAGAGCAGTGTGAATTGGCACTTGTGATTAGCAAAATGACTCCCAGGTGCGAAGTGCCAAGTGATCGTGGGGAGACAGAGAATAAAGCAACGGCGAGCTTGTTCCCTTTTTCATTCCTGCAACAATGAATCCCATATGATTAAATATAACCACCCGATACCTGTAATCCTGAGTCAGCCATTAGGGACAGGAATGTGAATAATAGGCCACAGAAGTATCAACCGTTTCGATACTGAGGAGGCCACAGAAGAGAGAGAAGCACTATGACAAGCATTGTTCTAGAAATTTACCGATAAAGTAGAATGAAAGGAGAGAGAAATGCTGTTCGTTTTCAGAATGGTAATATTCGAACTGGGCCTTGAAATATGAGGAGCTTTTTCCATTGAAACAGGAGGCAAAAGGGCATAATGGACATGGAGACAAGATGACATCTGTCATGGTCAGGGAATTTTAAGTAGTTCAAAGGAGCCTAGAACATATGGTGTAGGACTGGAGGTGGCAGGGGAGGAGACGGGGGAAGAGAGCTGGAAATGGGAGGTGAAGTCTGAAAGCTGTAATGGGATCTAATAGCAAGGCCAAAGTGAAGGGCTGGGGAATTTACACTTTATCTCGCAGGTGGTAGAGAAGTGTTTAATCAGGGGAGGGACGTGATCATATCTGCGTTAGAAACAATTCTAAAAAATGGATGCTTCTTTGGTAGCAAAGCTCTTTTTGTATTTCCTTTCCCTTAAATTTGCTTCTACTTGTTTATGTATTTTTTTCAGTAGTTTCCAGGCATTCTGGAGATACCAGTGCTCTTTCAAACCAGTCAGTGAGTTATCTACAATGGTTAACCTGGATATTCATGACAGACCATTAAATATCAGTGCAAAGAGCACTGGGCCATGCACTAAGCAGTCACTCAAGTGCACATGGAGGGGACTGCTTTGCAGCTGCCATGCCACAAGCCAGAGCACTCTCAGTTATGTCCATGTCCCTGGGCCCTCATGGGCCAATTTACTGCAAATAACCTCGCTGTGCTTTATATGCAAAATCCTAGGCTCTGGCCTCCAAGCTGACAGTATTAGCTGGGTAAGACAGATATTGAGAATCAGTAGCAGAAGGATCCTTAAGACTTCTTATAGCAATAAGCTGCAGAGAATCCCTACTCAAAGTTTAACATTAAGAAGCTGTGCTTCAGATGGCCCTGGGAAGAGTAAAGGTTAGTTACTTGTTAGGAGGAGGAGGAGGTGGAGGAGAAAAGAAAAAAGGGCTGCTTTAAGCAGCCTAGAAGATAGAAGATACCTGTTCAACTGGTTCCATGGTCCAATTGAATCAATCAGTTTGGGCAGAGAAAGAAATAAGATCAGCTGAGTTAAAATCTTGGTTTCAATGATTTAGTGTCCTGGATTGAATGACTGATTTCTGGCTAAATTTTCCGGCCAGTTTAGTGATGAGTTGAGTTTTATGTACAGTCCAAACAAGACAGAAATGGGCATCTGTGATCTGTTTTATGCAAGGCAATGTCTGATTTTTTTTTATGTTTACTTATTTTTGAGAAACAGGGAGAGAGAGAAAGAGAGAGAGAGAGAGCGCGCTCATATGTGAGTGGGAGAGGGGCAGAGAGAGAGGGAGACACAGAATTGGAAGCAGGCTCCAGGCTCTGAGCTGTTAGCACAGAACCTGATGCGGTGCTTGAACTCATGAACTGTGAGATCATGACCTGAGCCAAAGTCGGACACTTAACTGACTGAGCCACCCAGGTGCCCCGTAAGGCAATGACTTTTATATATTTTGAGATAAATCGCATTCTACAATGTCTTACTGACGGGGTTTCCTATCCTCTTTTACTTAGAAAATATCTACATGTTTTCTATGTCCTCAAATCGACATTGTCAAAGTTTTGTTTCCACGGTGTTCATTCAAGTGTCCACTCACTGACCACTTAATCTACTTTGGGCAACAACAACAATAACTAAATCTATATAGCATTTGCCAAGCATTACTCTAAGTATTTATTATTTATTAATTTGTTTAATCCTCCCATTAACCTAAAGGATATGTTTTCATAGCAAATAGGAAAATTGGGGTACAGGGAGGTGAAGGAACCTGCCCCAGTCACAGTGCTATGCACGGCAGCACTGCAGTATGAAGCCAGGCATCTAGTCCTTCCAACTTCTCACAGCACATCCTGGTCAAAGGTCAGTACATGACAAGCACTAGAAATTGGTGGAGAATCAATTATCTCAAGGGCAACGTGTTCACCTTTATTGTCCAATCTCTTTTGATTTTCTTTTTTTGATAACTCAACTGAAAGCCCTTTTTTAACAGATTGGAGAAAGTGCCAATTTGATGTTAAGATGCACTATGTGTGAACAAAGGGCAACCAGCCTGTGTCCTTATCCCAGATGTCACACGTGACAAAAGATTTCACAGCCAGGGGTGATTTTCATTAATTCTATTTTACCTGTTTCTCATCCACGCTTTGTTGCAAAAGATATCTAAGTGGCTAAGCATTTAAATGTCATTTATTTTAAAATGTCTGCCTCACATGTCATCCTAAATGTCATGACAAAGAATGTGAAAAACTCTTCTTCCTCCTTGAAAGGCTACAGAAGGAAACAGCAGGATCACACACTGTCTGAGTGATCACATCAGGCGGGGTTTACATGTGAGTCTGCTAGTGCTGGAATCTTCTATGCTTTCAGACATTCCGATTTTAGGGCTCTGGGACTCTGAGCCATTATTCTCTTCTGTGCCAGAGAACTGGAATCCCGTGGCACAGAATGATTGAGATTAAAAGGTAGGGAGGCTCTCCTGATCTCCTCTCTCCTGACCTGGAGTCCTGTACATGTGGCTTTCTCATCTACTGCCCCAGACTTCAAACCTACACTTCTTCACTCTGTGGTTGAGATATTAAGCCACTAATACCTTATGAAAGATGTGAAGAGGGGAGTTTATTCAAGTATGGCAATCTTAGTGTCTCTTCCACATTCCCTTCAAACTAGGAGTACACTGTCCCGGGCCACAGCATCAACCTTCCCAGAACCAGGCTTTGGTAAGCTATTTGAGAAGAAAAATAAATTCCTGTGGAACATTCTGAATGTATGATTTACAACGTTATGCAAAAAGCCAGTCTTGGTTCTTTTGCAAAGCATGGATCAAGGGAAGTGAAATCGAGTAGGAAATTATCCCCTCTGGCTCCTGTGCTCACCCCAGAAAATCCCTCCCTCCAGCCTCATTAGCAAACAGCTGTGTCAGTCCCTCAGCACAACGACTTTTTCTCAGCTTTTCTTCTTTCGTCCTGTTCTGAGGTATGCATGCCTTTGACCATTTTCCTTCATCTGTCTACCCAGTTCTCTCCTTGGTGTACTCACCCATCATTACATAAGTATTTTTCCCAGTAGAATTACATAAGTGTTTTTCCCCATAATGATTTATAAATGTTGTTGTTAATGAAACAGTGATTAAAATGGAAAGATAAGTCTTATAAATGGCTACACTTTCAAGATGTGAAAGGTGGGGAAAGCAGGAGCATGACATGGTGAAATTACTCTATTGATTGCCTCTGGATCTCATGGTTTATCAGTCAACCATGTGATATGACCAGGATGTACTAAGCATGCCATTTTATTGGCCTGGTGATTTTATTAATCACACTGTTCTCCCTTGCCTCTCTCTCTCTCTCTCTCTCTCTCTCTCTGAAGGCTAAAAATGCCAAATAGTTTCTCAGTATTTCTCAAGTACTGTAGATTGTGGTGCCCTTGACCCAATTCTAGTCAGTAAAAGGTGAAGGTAGTCTACTGGAAGATTCTAGAGGAGATACTTGTCTCCATGTTAAGAAAGAAGTACAGAAAGAAAAAGGTACTGTCCCTACTTCTACCTACTTCTCAAGGTGGTTGTGTGATGACATGATGGTTGGAGCAGCTGCAGCCATCTTGCAGCAAGGAGGAGAACACCAAGGGGATTTCAAGATCACTGACAGAGGGACTTAATATCATTCAGTTGCTGAAGTATTCCTTCAACCACCATTTATTGGATGCTTGTGTGTGTATGTGTGTGTGTGTGTGTGTGTGTGTGTGTGTGTCAGGCACTGTACTAGTGCTGGGATTCATTTGTTCACATATATGAAATAAACAAAATCCCTGTTTACAGGGAACTTACATTTTAGTAGGAGGAAAGGCAGCCAATATTAAACACATGTCAGCTGAAGTTAAGAGCTGTAAAATGTTAAGAAGAATAAGGGATCTGGAGAGTGATGGGGGTGAAATTTTAGATAGGTTGATAAAGGAAGGTCTGATAAAGTGACATTTGAGAAACCCAAAGGAAGCAAGGGAGGTAGTTATGCAGATATTTGGGGCATAGGAAGGAGTGCTTCAGGAAGAGGGAATAGCCTATGCAAAGGCCCTGAGCAGCAGGAAGACCAGAGAGGCCAGAACTGAGTGAGCAACAGAGAAAATGGAGGAATGAGGTAAGAGATGGCTGGCATCTAGATCATTTAGAGGCTAGGAAACTAAGGTAAGGATTTTAGATTTCATTCTGAAGGACATAAATCTTGGGAAGGTTTTGTGCAGGAAAGCAACATAGTACTTATATTTAAGCCACTTTTTAATATGGTGTTCTCTTACTCACAGCTGAAACTCTTTGAAAGTATTCCTGATGTAGCTGGAAGCAAAACTACTATTTCTTCATATGTTCTTTTCTTCCCAGTTTTACAAGTTCAAACCGAGTCATTACAGTTCTGAACCACTGTAAACTCTTAGACAAGGATTTATCTATAAAATTTGCCTAATTATTGAAGTCCATTACAAATAGAATAGACTGAAAGAAAACTGAAGCCCAGAGAGCTTAGATAATTTGACAAAAGTCACACAGCCAGTTGAGTATCGATATTGTAACTCAGGTTGTAATCTGAGTTCAGTTTACAGCAAAAGAAGAAGATAGTAATACAAAATGGCTTCAGCTATTTTTCCATTATAGTTGGAAGTGGCAAAGCCAATTCCTAGATACTTAACAGGCTTTGTCTCGAATCCAGTGTTCTTTCCCTGGCAAACTGTGTATCCTGCATGGTTTACCGGGTCTCACAGCACGGGTGCTCTGCCTCATTGCCTCTCTGGAAGCCAAGATAAAGAACGGGGTCAATTTACTTACTGGGATTTTGCCATGGATTTGGATTGGAGAAAAGGATAGAAATCTGGCCTGGAAAAAGAAGGATAATGTAAAGCTTTTTTTTTTTTTTTAGGAAAGAATCAGTGCTGTTAATTTCTTTATTCTGGTGAAAAGTATGGCGGGCCAATTGTAAGACTGAGCCAATATGGTGTACAGGAAATGATGAGAAACAGATCCCTTGTGGAGACTGTGGATAGCTTCATTAGAGCAGGGCCATCCAGTAGTAATATAACGCTAGCCACATAAGTAATTTTAAATATTTTTGTAAGCATATTAAAAAAGTACAAAGAAACAGGTGAATTAAAGTCATATACTTAGTTTAACTGAATATATTCAAATATTATCATTTAAAAGTGAGACAAACCACATTATAAATGCCCAGCGGTTGCATGTGGCTGAAAGCTACCACACTGGACAGCACATTTTCAGAGAGCTAAACATGAAAATATTTTAAAGGAGAAAACTTCCGTGATGAAACACAAAGGATAAAACACAAAGTCTTTTTAAGAAATCAGTAATGCGGGGTACCTTGGTGGCTCAGTTGGTTGAGGGTCCGACTTTGGCTCAGGCCATGTTCTCGCGGGTTCATGAGTTTGAACCCCACATCAGGCTTGCTGCTGTTAGCCTGTCAGCAGAGAGCCAGCTTTGGATCTTCTGTTCCCCTCTCTCTGCTCCTCCCCTACTTGTGCTCTCTCAAAAATAAATAAACATTAAAAAAAACCCTCAATAATGTTACCTGTTTCAATGCATTTCAACAAAAACACAGACCATTTCTAAGTCATTAAAATCTAGAATACTATTCGAGAAAGAATCCAGGACTTGGCAGTAAAGAGGAAACGGGCTAATAATAAGCCATCAAGGTTGATGTAAGGACCAAATGAGATGATATGGATGTTTTCAAAAATAGAACACTGTAAATATGCCTCTATAAATAGCAAAACTTGCTTTTATTTTATTAGAATATTGGTCTTTGTTTATGTAAACACTTCAAATATCTTTAGATGATTCTTCCCTTCTGATATTTTTATGCTCTTTGCTTTTGAAGCACTTATACATTTGGAAGCATTGACCAGGAACACATTCAAATTCCCAGGAATAGTCAGTCTGATAAAAGCTTGTAACATTTTCTCCCACCAATCAAGAACTATCTGAATGTGCACACATGGAAAATCTAGAGACTTTCTGAATGTAGCCAAAAATGTGGAGTGGGGGAGGGAAATGCTAATGGTTTCTCAAGTCTTTTCTGGTCAAATATCTGATTTAAGGACACTGTATTCTGAGAGACAGAAATATAAATATATATGTTTATACATATATAAACATGTTTTTTGTCCATAATGTCTGAGATTCTGCATTTTACTGTAATTACGTTTAGCAAGAGAAAAACATCCACGCATGTTCTGAGCGGCTCCCAGCAATCTGTCAGCTTTTCACAGCGTAGTAACCTACTGATAGCTTCCTCAGCCCTTCAATAAATACGTAGGCTGCGTGCGTGTGTGCTTACAGAACTTCACAGGTTTCCATGGATACAGGAATTTTAGTGCTAAGGCGCATTTACTATCGCTTTTCTTGTCACCAAGAGTCCTGTAAACACTTGTGTTCTAAGATTTTGTGCAGAAATTTAGCATTTTATAGAGGACCAAGTCAGAATTACCTTTTCCCAAATGCATTGTCTGATTTCCCCTTAGGGCAAAGTCCCTGAAATCCTTTATATTTGTGGCCTCTTTTTAGTGATGTGCTTTCATTTATTAGACTAATAAAAGGCAGTAAAGGCTTAACTGCATTGTCAGTATCACTTTTAAGTGGCAGATATTTATACTATGTAAATGTTACAATTAATAAATAAGACAACTGGCTCTGAATTGAAAATGGAAGAGGAAAATAGGGAAAGCAGAAATAGGAATATTATGTATATATTAAGCCATTTCTCTGGCTGAATATGGTGAAATTTAAGTGTCATTTCCAAGGATACCCTGGTATATCTATTCACCAAGCATAGTTTGAATTTACTGTTATTTATATTGTTTTTGTATATTTTAAGACCTTTCCACAGATCTGATGATGGCAAGCTATGTGTTATTTTTCCTGTTTTGCACATGTATAGCTCAGGCTTAGAAGGTTTCAGGAACCTTCTGTGTGTACTATGTCACACAGCTAGCAAGTGGCAGAACTGAGATTAGAACCCAAGACTCTTGTCTTGACTCACCGTCCAGGGCTTTTCCATTGTCTCTTTTCTTGGGTGGAATGCAGGCAGCTTCTTCTAGAAGGCATGCCCATTTACTTCCTTCCTTGACACATGCTGATAGGTTTCTGTGCCTCTGACCTGGTCCCCGTTAAACCATTCTTTTCTCTACCCATCGTCTTGATGTCCCCAGCGACTCAGTTCAGCCTAATTTACCAAGCTTAGTCATTTCAAATGCACACTACCACTCAGAAGCAGTAATCACAGACAGATCACATAGCCTGGATGTGCACTACATGAGGAGTCTTTAGGGAAACAAATCTCTAGATCCATTCATACTGACCAAGAATGTACAAGGCCAACTGGATGAGAGGCTTGGGCAATTTGTGTAAAAATCTAGTCTGAGTAGACACGAGCCTGGATATTCCAGTCAAGAAAAAAGTTTTTACTTTAATAGCATGGGTTTCGGGGCACAGGGTCGAAACTATTTGAGTGACTGTCTCAGCTCTCACTTGCCATGCTCATGTAGCCAACAGCCTCCAATATCATCATCTTAGGAAGTATCTCAGGCAAGGCCACAAGATCTTTTTAAGACCATCTTTTTTGCACCAGGCCTCATTCACCTCATATTTGTACAGGCCTTTTGGTTTTGTGGGGTTTGGCATGTGGGTTTCTTTCTAATTTTATTTTATTTTTTTATCTAAAAGGAAAACTCTGCTTTTGCTGTCTAATAAAGAGAAAGTCTGGGTAGAGGAAGACCCCTCCACAAACAGGCCTGATCTTGGTCCAATCCTCACAGACACTGAATAAGGAACTTCATGGCTTAGGTCTCAGGGCAACTGCCAGGACCTGAGTAGTCACGGATTTGTTATGAGGATCAAATGATACAAAGGATATGAAAGTACTTTGCTGATTGTGTGTGTGTGTGTGTGTGTGTGTGTGTGTGTGTGTGTGTAAAATATCCACACAGAAAAAAGTTGTCTCAAGCATTCTGTCTGACATCACACAATGCCAATCGGTTTTAGCCTTTATGTATTACAAACACAAATAATGATTCGCTTTGTCACAGCGCTTTCCCTGGAATGTGAACTTTATTCAACAACCAACATGACTAAATCATCTTCTTTGTAGTTATTTCAACGTTTTTCAACTCTTCCAACCCAGTTAGGCAACAACTGGGGTGCCGTGCACGTGGTGCCTCACTTAATATAACAGCCAAAATAATGGCAAATGGTCCTTTGGTTGTAATCTGACATCTGTTCCCATCGTACGCCACGTGCAGCCCGTGAGATCCCAGGATTACAACCCTAGATTCAGGTAAACTTTGGCTATAACTGCCCACGGTTCATTCCTCATTCTTTCTGACTGGAAATTTGAATTCTGGGCTGCTCATCCATAGAGTACCATTGAGTGATTAACCATCACTCCAATCTGTAGAAATGAAGAGAGAACTCCGGGTTCTCCTGAGCTACAACGCTTTCTCTGTTTTTCCTACAAATCTCATTCAGACGTCAAATTGAATTTACCCTTAACCAAATGCATTTTCTCTATACCTGGCAGGGATCTGGAAGTAAAATCATAAGATTTATTTCATTTTAATTCTATTATGATGCATTTAATCACAAATACCCCCAAAATGAAATGATAATTTATCATTTTGCCCTGACTGGAGCAATCTTCCTTGGTTCACACTCATGAATCCATAATACAGAGAGGAGACTGGATGATTAAGTGTCCGATTAGAGAAAACAGATTAACCTGGCAAACATAATAAATTTAACTCATAAGCAGGATGGCTTTATAAATGCTCACAATAACTCTCCTGTAGAAAATCATGAACCACTTCCTTCCTTCAGTGATGACTCAATTGAAATAGTTGAGGAACATAAAGTAAATGCATGTTTATGGCTTTCTCTCCGAGACCTTAAACGAGGATTGAAAGGCATATCTGATTCAGTTTAGGACTCTAAAAATATATTAAATAGGGAACATGTAATAAAAATATAAGCTTGAAAAAAACCCACGAAGCCACAACCTCTCAAGTGTTCTAGTTTCCACTTTGCCAGTAATTGTACCCAGATCCCTGATGCTTTCGATGTCTTTTTTACCTTCTCTATGTCTCCAAAGTTGCCAAACCCAGACTCACTTTCAAACCATGCAGATTCACCCTTAATCTTGACAGAACCTGATTCCTTTATAAAGGCAGCTGCATCTTTACATAATTCTTATCCCACTGTGGCAACACACACAAAATTAGCAAGTTATTTCAGCCTCTGAATCCTGCCTTTCAGCTGAGATTCCATTTAATTCAGAGTAAAAATCTAGGTTCTGACTTGTTTGCAGTAAAGTCCTGTGCAGAGCTCCAAAAAGTTCATTTAGCAGTCCGCCTGGCTTTCCTTACTTAGCTGGCTAGTATTCCTGGCCTCCCTTTTCTTAGCAGTGAGAAAGAGGATACTCTTCATGCCCAGCTTTATTTTTAAACTCACACGGTTTTATTTCTGGAAGCCTCTGCTGGCCTTCCAGGCCTGAAAGAGAGTCAGTTAGGCCCTGCTCTGTCACGTGCACCTAAGTCACGCTGAATAAGGGACTTGCAGAACCAGACCTTTGGTAGGGGAAGGGCAGAAGAGGTGAGGGGGAATGAATGGGCTGCCTGAGAGAGAGAGACTTCTGTCTTTAAGGAAGGCCCCACCCCATCAGGATCCAGGTAAATTTGCCCCTGGGAGAAACTAATACCTGGCTGTAGCGGGAGGGCACACTCTTCTTTCTTTTCTCCTTTCTCTCCCCTTCCCACTCCGAAGTTGATCCTAGGCTAGAGGGTGGTAACAGAGAGGGGTCCAAAGGGAACGGGGTCCATGTGTGTCCTCACAGCCTTTGGGCTCTGGATCAGGCTCACAAGCGCTCACCGTGTGGGTAGGTGTGTGTGTGTGTGTGTGTGTGTGTGTGTGTGGCGCGAAGCCGGGAGGGAGGGTTTCTAAGGCCACTCCCTTTCCCCACCTTTGCTGAATTCAAGACGCAGCTGCTTTCTTGGGGCGCAGGGACTATGGGTCCTTTCCTGGGTAAAGGAATTTGTGCCGCGCTAGAAGGGTGTGTACAGCTAGCGGTGAGTGTGCATTCATGACGAGTGTCTCCACAAGACAAGTTCGCAACTGCAGCCCCTAGCACAGCCCTTGGGACCATCAAAGTTTGATGTAAGAGTGTCCTAGGGGCTGGGAGCGGAGGGCTGCAGTCATTGGTCGGATTCCATGCTGGGGCTGCGCTTTGACCGCTGTGTGCCTGTGAGTTACCGCGCGCGCGCGCGCGGGCGCATACGTACAGATCAGGTGTTCTGTCGGGCTCCTCCAGGTGAGGGTGGGGACCCAGGCGGTGGCGCGGGCGGGTGCGGAAGACTTGAGCGTGCGCAGCAGTGTCCGAGGCGCCAGGACAGCTCCTCGCGGTGGGGTTGGCGTTGGCGCTGGAGGGCTGGCGCTGAGGGGGGGGGGGGGGGGGGGGGGGGGGGGGGGTTTGGCGGGGGGTGGGGGGGGGGGGGGGGGGTGAGCTGCTGTGGCCTTGACCTTCCCAGGGAGCAGATGGAGTGGGCCCGTGGCCAGTAGCCGGAGAGGCAGCAGCTGCGAGGCCAGGGAGACCCCAGGACCCCAGCAGCTGCCGCCGGTGGGAAAGACGACCCGGACCCCAAGCAAGGTGTGCTGGGGGTGGTGGGGAGGACCTCTAGGCTTCCAGACAACCTTGTTTGCACCACCTGTCAAATACCCCTCTTTGTTACAAATTGGAGAACTGAGTCCACAGGGAGAGACTCAGTCTCCAAGTCACACAGTTATGAAGTGTCCGAATCATGACTAGAAAACTGGTCCTGCCCAAAAAGGCTTTTTAATTTATTTTTTATTTTTTTATATGAAATTTATTGTCAAGTTGGTTTCCATCCAAAAGGCTTTTTTAAACCCACCGTCCTCACTGGATGAATGTGGATTATAATACAAGTAATTAGCATTGTAAGATATTAGGTGATATTACTTTGGCTTTCAAGACTATTAATATGATTTATGTGCTGGAAAAACCCAGCCACTCTGTCCTCCCTGGGCTTGGGCTTCTCATTCCTTCATTCATTAGACATTTACTCAGCAGTTATTTGTGCCAGGCGCTCTGCTAGCAACTGAAGGTATAGAGACAAACGAGAACCAGCAGAAGAAATTATTCCCGGGACACCAGTAACTGACGCAGGTGTGGGAAACACAATGGGTGTCAGATAAAACGCACCGCGAAACTCCCAAGGAGATGTCATTTCTGGCCGACTGCAAGAAGATCTTGGAGAGGAGGTGGCATCTGACCTGGATCCCCAAGAGTGGGGCTTTGGGGGGCATTTGGAAATGGGCACTGCACTCCAGGTAGAAGGTGCAGTGTTAGCAACGAAATTCCAGGGAAGTGTGAGGAATAATGAATAGTTTGGCTTTCCTGGGATGCAGTGATGAAAATATGGAGGCAAGGTGGGGAGTCAGTAGTGGGGAGCCTTGGAAGGATTCCAGGCAGTGGCTGAGGATAGTTCATCTGGTTGGGAGGATGGTTCACTTGGCAGTGAGGTGAAACCCTCAGCTGCAGAGTGAGGATGTCTGACCAAAGATCCTTAGAGCTCTGAGGGGCTGTGAAGTAGTCATTCTGAGACTGCAGAGCTTCATGGAGCCATTTCAGTGTAGGAGGACCAAGGATGGAAAAATGCAGCTGAAAGGGTTCAAATCACATTGGGAGACTGTTGGACTAGGGATGATCTGTGGTAGTATTTCAGACTTCCACAGCATTCTTGGGAGTAGTTTGTGAAAAAGTGCTCTTAGTATTCCTGTAACACAGGTGGCCTCATGGACACGAGCAGAAGTTAATCAGCCTGTCCCTATCTGTTCAGGGGGGCAGTTATATCTTTTGGGACCAACAGGGAGCTATGAACAGGGTAGCCTGTTTCTTGTACAAAGATTACAGACTTACCTTCATGCCCCTCTTGATGATAAACTAGATAAACAAATCTGGGCAGATGAACTGTTAAAGTATTTTTTTATCTTAAAGGTGACACACACAGATCATAGTAGAGGACTTCATAAATGTATCTTTAATGGGTTCTTGTTAACTCATGTTTATGAAGCACAATATTATCTCGTGCCCAAATGAAATGGGTAGACGTGGTCCCTGCCTATCGACTTACCCAACCAGACGGGTTATAGCCATTTCCCTAACGTCTGAGTCTAGGTACCTTCTAGATGCTTCTAGCCCCACCTTGACACCTCTCCTGCAGGACAAGAGCAGGGATTCCCCAAGGTCCTTTTCCCATTACTCACTAGTTCTGCATATAAATGTTTAAACACTTCCTGTATTGTTACATGAAATGTTTATTCTTTGTGCTTTTGCAACTTCTCTACACAATGGGTTTTTGAGAAGAGGGAAAAATGAAATGTCGTTTAGTAATAATTCCTTTGGTTAGTGATGTAAATCAGTGGTATAAAGCAGGAACATGCAGTCTAGAATAAGAAGACAGACCTGGGATTGAGCTCTATCTCTGTCACTTACTACCTTTGTGACTTTAGGCCTGATGGTTAACTCATCAGAGTCTCAGTTTCCTTATCTATAAAATGGTGATCATAATAATTAGCTCACAGTTGTTACCTGGTCCAACAGTGTTCAAAAAAGGGCCACAGATGTGTCAGCAATGGAGGCAATGCAGTAAGAATGGGATTAGGAACCTCGTCTTGGAGGTAGGCTTATCTGAGTCCTGGCCCTTTTCCCCTGTGTGACTTTGGGTAAGTTCCTGAGCTGCTGTAAACATCATATGCCTCATCTGTAAAATGGGGGAAATAATTATCTCTACTTCATGGTGTTGATTTGAGGATCACACCTTGCACAGTTCCTGGGAAATAGAATGAGAGAACATTAGAGCTTATAAGGGACCTTACAAGGCCTTCTTACTCTAACTATTGTCCCTCCCACCACCACCATGGAAATGTTATTTTCATCAACCCTTACTGTATTTAAACATTCCCAGTGACAGCCTACTATCTGCACAAGGTACTCTATTCCATTGTTGGATCACTTTCAAAGAAGTTTTCCTTATGCACAGCTAAAATCTGCCTCAGTATAACTTCCACATATTTATCCTCTTCTATGTTCTATATTTAAAAAAGCATTGGTCTGTTTTTTTAACTAATGTGTATGTTTTTAGGCAATTGTAGATTTACATGCAATTGTAAGAAATACGACAGAGAGCCCTTGTATCTTTAGCCAGTTTCCCCCAATAGTAACAGCGTGCAAAACTATAGTATAATATCACAGGCAGGTTATTGAAATTGGCATGATCCAGATGAAAACATTTCCATGATCTCTAGAATCTCTCAGGTTGTCCTTTTATAGCCACACCTACTTCTGTCTCACCACTTTTTTTAACCCCTAGCAACAACTATTTGTTCTCTATTTCTATAATTTTGTCATCTCGAGAATGTTCTATAAAAAGAATCATAGAGTATGAAACGTTTTGGCATTGGCGTTTTTCACTCAGCCTAATTATCTGGGATTCCTTAAGGTTGCTGAATGTATCAATAGTTTGTTGCTTTTTATTCCCTAGTAGTATTCCACGGTATGGCTATACCACAATGTATTTACACATTGAAGGTCACCTGGGCTATTTCCAGTTTTTGAATATTGTGAATAAGCTGCTCTAAATTCTCACGTACAGGTTTTTGTGTAAATATAAGTCTTTATTGTCTTCAGTCTCTGGGGTACGTGTCTGGGAGTACAATCGCTGGATTGTATGGTAGTTAACAAGTTTTTAAAGAAATCGCTGCATTGCTTCAAGAGTGGCTATACCATTTTATATTCTCACCAGCAAATGGGTGATACACTTAGTGTGCATCCTTGCCAGCATTTTCTGTTGTCACTATTTTTTATTTTAGCGCTTGTGATAAGTGTGGAGTGCTATCCCATTGTGGTTTTAATCTGCACTTCCCAAGTGGTTAATGGTGTTTAACATGGCTTACTTGACATCTGTGTCATTTCTTTGGTGAAACGTCTTTGTGTCTTTTGAACATGTTCTAATTGTATTCTTTGCTCTTTTAATCTTCAGTTTTGAGAGTTCTTTACGTGTTCTCAATACTAGTCCTTTCTCAGATATGTGTTTTGCAAATCTTTTCTCCCATTTTATAGCTTGTCTTTTTGAGCTTTTAACAGGATATTTTGCAGTGCAAAAGTTTTAAACTTTGAGGATGTCAATTTGTCAGTTTTTTTTTTCTTTTATGGGTAGTACTTTTTGTATCAAGACTAAGAACTCTTTGTCTCCTCTAGATCCTGGGGAGTTTTTCCTATGTGCTCCCCCCACCTCTGTGTTTTATAGATTTACATTTAATTCCATGATCTGTTTTGAAATATTTTTTGTATAAGATGTGAGACTTATGTGGAGGTTTTAGTTTAGTTTTTTTTTTTTGCAATGAATATTCAATTGCTCTGGCAATTATTATTTTTTAATTTTTTAAAATGTTTTATTTGTTTTTGAGACAGAGAGAGACAGAGCATGAGCAGGGGAGGGGCAGAGAGAGAGCAAGACACAGAATCCGAAGCAGCTCCAGGCTCTGAGCTGTCAGCACAGAGCCCGATGTGGGCTCACAAACCGTGAGATCATGACCTGAGCCGAAGTGGGACACTCAACTGACTGAGCCACGCAGGAACCCCTGCTCTGGCAACTATTGAAAATCTTTTGTAAAATAGTATATGACCTTTGACAAGTCAAATTACCTGCCTGTTTCTATTTCTTCTGTCTTGAAAATGAGGGGCTTCTGCTAGAACTAGATGGGTGTTATTCAAGCTCCATTCCTAGAATTTCTGGGGCCCCAGACAACCTCAGAAGCAGCCACAGTGAGGAGCAGATGGGGCTCTCATGCTCTTTCCTGACTTCATCAAGGGCAGAGCTACTTTTATGTTTTATATTTTTGTGGGCCCATCTGATATTTGGTTTAATTCAGGGCTCTGATGCTAAAAACAAATTTGGAGAGCAGTGGATTAGGTAATGTCTAAAGTACTTTTCTGCAGTAAATTGCTGCGATTCTAAGCACTTGGTGTGGGCACTCACTTTCCCCGTACATCTTAGCCTCCAGTCTCTTCCCTTAGTTTCTTGAGTGGTAACTACAAGAACTATTTTCCTTGTTATCTTGTCATCCTTCATTATAAATAGGATAGGCTTCAGGAAATCAATTAGCTTACATTTATAAATCAGTTTGCAAACCATATGCCGGAATGGAAAATGTGTTAAATATATTAAAAGTGGGCAGTGGAATTACCCATTCCACAAAGGCTGAAAGGCTAAGGAACCAAAATCACACAAAAGCCATGAACCACTGTGGCAACATGTACAAAGAGCCACTGCTGTTTTACCGTCCACCTGTCTAGCTCTGGCCAGTTCACAAAGCACTTGTGACAGCTTTTAGCCCGTCCATTTGGGATTACTTGCCACAACCTTTTGAGATAAACTGATATTCTTATACGTGCCTGCAAGGTGGAGAAACTGATGCAAAATATGTCAGTCAGAGAAAGACAAATAGCGTATGATTTCACTCGTATGTGGAATTGAAGAAAGAAAACAAATGGTCATGGGGAGAGAAAGAGAGAGACAAACCAAGAAACAGACTCAACTATAGAGAAAAAGTTGACTGTTACCACAGGGGGATGAGTGAACTAGGTGATGGGGATTAAGGAGACACTTGTCGTGATGAGCAACGGGTGAGGTATGGAAGTGTTGAATCACTAAACTGTGCACCTGAAACTAATACTACTTTGGATGTTAACTAACTGGAATTTAAATTTTTTTAATGTTTATTTCCGAGACAGAGAGAGACAGAGCATGAGTGGGGGAGGGGCAGAGAGAGGGAGACACAGAATCCGAAGCAGCCTCCAGGCTCTGAGCTGTCAGCAGCTCCAGGCTCTGAGCTGTCAGCCCAACGCGGGGCTCAAACTCACAGACAGTGAGATCATGACCTGAGCCGAAGTCGGATGCCCAACCGACTGAGCCACGCAGGCGCCCCTAACTGGAATTAAAAAAAAAAAAAAAACAGGAAACTGTGACGCAGACATTTTGCCCAACTATTGCTATTTTTTAATAGCAAATAGACGACCTTGAGACAAGAACTCACATCTTTAACACCCGTTTCCATTATTCCCCCTCTGTAGTTATAATATAAATGGTCCCTGACTCAGCGATGGTTTGGTTTATGATTTTTTTTTTAACTTAAAATGGTGCAAAACTAATATGCATTCAGTAGAAACCATACTTTGAATTTTGACTTTGGATCTTTTCCCGGGCTAGTGATACATCCAATCCTGTCTCTGGCTGCTGGGGCAGTGGTGCCGAGCTGTAGCAACTACAACTGATATGCTTAGAACCATTTTGTACCCTTATAGCCATACAACCACATTTTTCATTTTCAGTACAGTTCTCCATACATTACATGAGATGTTCAATACTTTATTATAAAACAGGCTTTGTGATGATTTTGCCAACTGTAGGCTAACATAAGTGCTCTGAGCATGTATAAGGTAGGTTAAGCTAAGCTAAGCTGTTTGGTAGGTTAGGTGAATTAAATGCATTTTGACCTATGATATTTTCAACTAACGATGGGTTTATTGTGATGTAACCCCAACATAAGTGATCTGTATGAAGCTTTCAATGGGTATTTTCCAAAAGTTGGCATTAGCTACTATATCCTTTTTTCTATACAATGGAACGATAACATAAGTAGTGGTAGGTTTTAAAGAAGTTAAATAGGGTTAATTGCAATAGTGCATTTGAAAAAAAAAGTTATACTACAAAGTGCTCTCTGTTCAAAGGGTGATTATTATTGTAAGCTTGGCTAGGTCGCTGAATTCTAGTAGGCAGCTGTGTGTGCTTGCTGAATCCCATTCATGGGAAATGTGTTTGTTTATTTCATAGTATATTATCTATTTTTCCTTTTGGTGCCCATGTGGCCAAATTCTGAACCCCATATTAATAAGACTCAAACATATTTGAGAGAGTGGTTAGACTTAATGGTTCCTATAAAGTTGTTTTAATAGTTATTTTTCAACAGATGGACAGCGTACATTTGGCCAGATTCCTGTGACAGTGTGGTGATTGAAGTTTTCAACAGATGGCATACAAATACTTGGGAAAACACCCTTCCAATATTAAGTGTTGTAAAAAAAGACTTTTAGGGTGCCAGCAAAATGATAGTCAGTATTCCCAAGTCCTTAGTCTGTGCTATTATGAATATAATTTAGATGGTTTGGAAATTTCCCTTTCTGGCACTTGGATTTATTTTGTAATTGACGTGCATATCTACATTAGAGTGAGAGATGATGAGAAACTCTGCTGTCAATTAGAGATTCAACATGGATATAGCACTAAATCTCCTTTTGAATACTGATGAATGTCTGTAACTTCTGCCTGCTGAGTCATTCTACTCCCATGCCATACATATGTAGAAAATGTAACCTTTCATAAAAATCGACCATCAGAGACTTATATGTTCTTTCTGAAAAATAGTGACTTAAAAGGAAAAAAAAACTCACCAAGCTTAGAATTTTCAGACATATTCATCAACATGACGAACTCCCCAACCTTCCAAGTTGTCTCACTTCTACGGTGGCCACCTTAACACTGTTTCTGGAATCAGTAAGTCAGGAATCAGGCAGTAAATGGGGCAGTAGGGGAGGGGTGGAAATCTGTGTGGATATTTGTGGTTGTCACATGACAAAGAGCATTTACTGATATTTAGTGGGTAGAGACTGAAGTACCTAGATTGCACAGCAGTTTGGCACAAGGAATAAATGTCCCGTGTATTACAGTATGACTGAATATGTGACTGGCCACTCCTCTGAGTCTGGAACTTCTTTCTGCTTAAGTTAAATGAGAGAGCAAGTTTTGCAATACAAGGTATTTTTTCCACATAATATCAGTGTCAGTCCTCCCATACCCTGTTCTTTGATTTTACTTATTTGAGAGGCTGAAAGGCTTCTCATCTTCTGCCACTGACTGTTGACTCTTTCATGCTAAGTAAGTGCACACTTATGGACACTTTATTGTATCTTTTTGTATAGTCATGGACCGACTATTTACATAAGTAAAATACGTACTATTGTATATTTACTTCCCCTTTCTGTTCCAATAGGGCACCATATTACTATTTTTGAAATTTTGTGTATGGGTAAATCATATTATCTATGAATATCTGGATTTAAAGAGAGAACTATAAGATGCTGATTATCGTAAAGGAGCCCTGGGGTTGATCAGGATGAGAAGCATTACTATAGAAAATTAAACAATTAGCAGAAAAATTCTTTCCCACTTGTTTTTTCACTTTTGCACACATAATTCAGTGTTGGAATCATACAAAGAATGATCATACAAAGGACAGTGGTGTGAGTTTAAGTCTTTAATAAGGAATGCAATCCCAATAAATTCTGTATCCTTATACTTCTGTGGAAGTCTTAAACTGATTTTCTTTTGGCAAGTCATGTCAGCTAGATCCTCTTTGTGTCTGTCATTGCAGATGGCGTTTAATGATTGCTTTAGTTTGAGCTATCCTGGTAACCCCCAGCCCGGGGACTTGATTGAAGTGTTTCGTTCTGGCTATCAGCACTGGGCACTGTACCTGGGTGATGGTTATGTTATCAACATAGCACCTCTAGGTAAGTTTTGTTTCCCACAACTCCTGGAGGTTTTGAATTCTCTTGTTATAAGAAGGAATCATGAATGAAATCATAAAAAAAAAGAAATAAAATGTAGAAAGTAGATAAATCTATCTGAAATAGGTTTAATGAAGGACATAGTAAGACCAAAGTGGCTTTGGCTAAATCACAAAGACCAATTAACATTAAAATGTTAACCAATTAACATTAGAATCCAGTAAAATCTCTGGATTAAAAAAAACATAATTAAAAAGGAAATAATCCACTGGGGAGAATATTGCTCACAAACATAAGCGTCAGTGTCTTTACCTATCACACAAATCATTTCAATTTGTTCAACATCTATTTATAGATTACCCAGTATGTGCCAAAGGCTATTCTAGATGCTGGGGATACATAAACAGTAAAATCCCAACAAACATATGGGTAAAGAACTATGAACAGTATGTAGAAGAAGAAAAGAAGTCAATACCCATCTTTAAAGGGACTGATCTAGGAATTGTACAACAGAATAACACATTTTATGCCTATCACATTAGCAAACATTTAAAAGTGATAAGTCAGTGTTGATAAGGGTATAATGAAACCAAAGCAAGGATATTGTTGAAGGAAATGAAAGTTGATAACATCATTCATGAAAACAATTTAATATGGCACAAAAACAGACACATAGACCAATGGAACAGAATAGAAACCCCAGAACTAGACCCACAAACGTATGGCCAACTAATCTTTGACAAAGCAGGAAAGAATATCCAATGGAAGAAAGACAGTCTCTTTAACAAATGGTGCTGGGAGAACTGGACAGCAACATGCAGAAGATTGAAACTGGACCACTTTCTCACACCATTCACAAAAATAAACTCAAAATGGATAAAGGACCTGAATGTGAGGCAGGAAACCATCAAAACCCTAGAGGAGAAAGCAGGAAAAGACCTCTCTGACCTCAGCCATAGCAATTTCTTACTTGACACATCCCCAAAGGCAAGGGAATTAAAAGCAAAAATGAACTACTGGGACCTTGTGGAGATAAAAAGCTTCTGCACAGCAAAGGAAACAACCAACAAAACTAAAAGGCAACCAACGGAATGGGAAAAGAAATTTACAAATGACATATCGGACAAAGGGCTAGTATCCAAAATCTATAAAGAGCTCACCAAACTCCACACCCGAAAAACAAATAACCCAGTGAAGAAATGGGCAGAAAACATGAATAGACACTTCTCTAAAGAAGACATCCGGATGGCCAACAGGCACATAAAAAGATGCTCAACGTCGCTCCTCATCAGGGAAATACAAATCAAAACCACACTCAGATATCACCTCACGCCAGTCAGAGTGGCCAAAATGAACAAATCAGGACACTATAGATGCTGGAGAGGATGTGGAGAAACGGGAACCCTCTTGCACTGTTGGTGGGAATGCAAATTGGTGCAGCCACTCTGGAAAACAGTGTGGAGGTTCCTCAGAAAATTAAAAATAGACCTACCCTATGACCCAGCAGTAGCACTGCTAGGAATTTACCCAAGGGATACAGGAGTACTGATGCATAGGGGCACTTGTACCCCAATGTTTATAGCAGCACTGTCAACAATAGCCAAATTATGGAAAGAGCCTAAATGTCCATCAACTGATGAATGGATAAAGAAATTGTGTTTTATATACACAATGGAATACTACGTGGCAATGAGAAAGAATGAAATATGGCCCTTTGTAGCAACATGGATGGAACTGGAGAGTGTGATGCTAAGTGAAATAAGCCATACAGAGAAAGACAGATACCATATGGCTTCACTCTTATGTGGATCCTGAGAAACTTAACAGAAACCCATGGGGGAGGGGAAGGAAAAAAAAAAAAGAGGTTAGAGTGGAAGAGAGCCAAAGCATGAGACTCTTAAAAACTGAGAACGAACTGAGGGTTGATAGGGGGTGAGAGGGAGGGGAGGGTGGGTGATGGGTATCGAGGAGGGCACCTTCGATGAGCACTGGGTGTTGTATGGAAACCAATTTGGCAATAAACTTCATATATTGAAAACAAAAGAAAGCAATTTAATAGTGTGTATGAAGAGTCTTAAAAGAGTTCCTATGCTCTGACCCTGTAATTTTACTTCTCTGAGTCTATTCTTCAGAAATATTTATAAAGATGTAGAATAACATTCAGCATAAAGGTATTCACTTCTATCTCATAAAAGTTTAAAAAACAGGCGATGGCAGAATAACAAATGATGGTGAGGATGTGGAGAAAAGAGAATATTCCTGCACTGTCAGTGGGAATATAAATTGGTGTAGCCATTGTGGAAAACAGTATGATATTTCCACAGAAAATTAAAATTTCCTCAAAAATACCAATGATCCAATAATTCCACTATTGGATATTTACCCAAAGAAAGTGAAAACACTAATTCGAAAAGATGTATGTACCCCTATGTTTATTGCAGCATTATTTACAAGGGCCAAGATAAGGAAGCAACCTAGGTGTCCACTGAGAGATGAATGGATAAAGAAGATGTAATATATATACTCGCTCACACACACACATGCACACACACAAATATATATATATATATATACACAAGAAGTTATGTATATGTATATACACATACATATATACATAATATGTAATATATATATAATGGAATGTTAGCCATAAAAAAGAATGAGATCTTTGCATTTGCCTTAACATAGATGGATCTAAATGGTATTATGCTGTATGAAATAAGATAAAGACAAATACCATGTGATTTCACTTCCTTGTGGAATCTAAAAAAAAAA
>NC_064810.1:73396118-73463951 GCF_023721935.1 Panthera uncia | reverse complement strand
AAAAAAAAAAAAAGGCAAAGAAATGGAGGGAAAAGTGTGTCAGGGTGAGGTGGTCCCTCCAGGCAACATCATCCACGTCCCCTAGTTTTCAGTTTGGTGTTACCCAGAAACAAAAGAACACAGGCTCCTTCCTGAGCCTCAGTTGTGAACCATCTTGAAAATCATGGCAACTCTCTGAGCCGAATTTTTCTGCATCTGGCCAGTGGGGATGAGAATACCATATTTCATGGATGCTTGGAGGATTAAACGCAATAATACATAATGCATCTGGTCCAAGGGCTGGCCAGTAGCTGAGTGTAACAAATGCTCCTTGGCCTATGGCTCTGGGCCTCATTTTCTGCAGCATGTTGCTTCTGAGCTCTTTCTGTAAATAGGAACTTAATTTTCCCTTGGAAGAATTGTTGAGAGGCTCTGAGAATCTTCCAATTTATTTTTCCTTCTGAAAAAGAAACATTTTTACCCGGAAAGGGCTATTTCCTCTTTACCCCTGTTTCCCAGCTCTCTCAAGTAGGTAAAGATCCTTAAGAGACTTAACTGCACCTGAGGAGCCAACCACTTTAAATAACTGCTTTTTAATGCAAATAATCCAAACTATTTGCCAGGCCAATCTAGACTTTTAACACCTCAAGTCTCATTGAGGGGGCTTTACCTTCTCTTTATCAAAAGAGAATTAATCAGCTGAATTCTAAGAGCAGAATGTAAAATAATTCAAGAGCGCATTTCAAAGAACTGAATGTAACAGATGACCTCAGTTTGCCCTGGAAACAAAGGTATAGGGAGGAAAAAGGGGCATTTTTGATTTCCTGTGGCCTTGCTCTTTCTGAACTTTGAAATGCCAGGCTAACTTTTCTAGTTGCACCAGGTGAGTGGCCTTGCTTATCTTCTTACAACCTTTTGTTATAAGCATCTTACCTGTTGGAATTTTAAAGTAGTGTAATGGTCACTTTAAGTTCACACCAACGCTGTGACTTACCTCCTTGTGTAGGAGTTTGCTATCCAAAATGTACTCCTGAGATTGCCTTAAGAATTTCTTCTTAAGTAACCCATTGCAAAGTTCCAAAAAGACACCAGCACTCCAGTACTTTTCACTTGGAGATGGATACATTGCAACGCTAAAAAGCATGAACTCTCTCACTAAGGTGAAGTGTTTAGAGGATTATGGATAGATAAAGCAATAATAACATTTCTCAAGTTATTTCTAAAACACCATGCTGCCTTTGCAGACCCATGACTTGGACAAAATACTGTTCTTTTTATATTTAAGTGGCCCTTTTTTCTTTCCTTTTCCCCCTGTTGGCCAGACCCACTGATACTCTTGACACCTTGACCTCATATTCCCAAAGTGGCTTAGCTGGAAAAAGTTGACATTGGCTAGAATGTAGGATTTAGTTATAAAACAGAGAAAGAAAGTTCTAAGCATTGGAAAAAATCTTACACAAAATTATTGTCTCAGTACTCCTGGAACATGTTGACCAAAAAAGGGGATGAGGTGGTGGGGGGGGGGCGTGGACAAAGCAGGGAAGTTATATGACACAGCAAAGGCTGTGTCTGTATCTATGTCGATATCCTGAACAATTCAGCATACATTTTTGGAAAGACTGAGTGCTTTGTTTTTACGATCATTTTCTCAGGGAAGAGGGAGTAGTGAGTTAGCTGGCTCATCATCTGAAATATCTGGAGATGCAGCGTGTAGCAGAAAGTAACAAAAAGTTAAAGTTGGTTTTAAAAAGTGTGTAGTAACCAATGTCCGGGAAATGACTCCATGCCAGGCACAGATTCATCAAGGCACTTTACATGTATTTCTCATTGATTTCTCATGGTAATGAGGCAGATACTATTGTTAGCCACTCTTAACATATGAGGAAGAGGAAGTGGAGGCAGAGTAGAGGGTAAGTAACTCACCCAATATGGACTGATTCCATATGTTGAAGCCCTAGCCCCCCCCCCCCCCGACTGCATTTGGAGATAGGGCTTTTAGGAAGTAATCTAGGTTAAGTGAGGTCATAAGAGTGAAGTCCTAATCCCATAGGGCTGGCGCCCTCATAAGAAGAGGAGGACACCAGACAGCTCTGTCTGCCACGTGAGAACAGAGAGAAGGCAGCTGGCCATGTGCAAGCCAGGAACAAAGATCTCACCAGATACTAACACTGCCAGCAACTTGATCTTGAACTTCCAGCTTCCAGAACTGTGAGAAAATAACTTTCTGTTGTTTAAGACACCCAGTCTGTGGTGTGCTATTATGGCAGCCTGAGCTAATACATTGCTCAAAGTAGGTCAAGAGCAACACTGGGAATGAGACCCAGGCAGTCAGGCTCCAGACTCTACTCTTCAACTGTTTCATACTACTGCCTCTGTGGAGTCTTCTCACTAGCCAGGAGATAAAAAAATCTCCAGTTCCAACTCCAACTCTGTTCTCAATAGAAGTTTTTCTTTCACTGCTTACAGCTATGGGACCCCGAGCTCTTCCCTGAACTTCTCTATGCTTCTATCTGTAAAAGGGGAAAAAATGATCTCTACCAGAATAGACCAAATGAGGCAACATATATGCAACTGTAAATCACAATACAAATGGTCCTGTGTTAGTAATCAAAACAGTATGGTACTGGCACAAAAAATAGACACAGAGATGAATGGAACAGAATAGAAAACCCAGAAATAAACCCACAATTATATGGCCAATTAGTCTTCGACAAAGGAAGAAAGAATATGCAATGAGTAAGACCGTCTCTCAAATGGTGCTGGCAAAACTGGAGAGCAACACGCAAAAGAAGGAAACTGGACCACTTTCTTACACCATACACAAAAATAAACTCAAAATGGATTGAGGACCTAAATGTGAGACCTGATACCATAAAAATCCTAGAAGAGAGCATAGGCAGCAATTTCTCTGACATCAACTGTAGCAACATTTTTTCTAGATATGTCTCCTGAGGCAAGAGAAATAAAAGCAGAAATAAACTATTAGGACTATGTCAAAATAAAAAGTTTCTGCACAGCAAAGGAAATCATCAGCAAAACTACTGAATGGGAGAAGATATTTGCAAGTGACATATCCAATAAAGGGTTAGTATCCAAAATATATAGGGGTGCCTGGGTGGCTCAGTCTGTTAAGTGTCCAACTTCAGCTCAGGTCAGGATCTCATGGTTTGTGGGTTTGAGCCCCTGCATTGGGATCTGAGCAAAGAGCTCAAAGCCTGGGGCCTATTTCAGTTTCTGTGTCTGCCTCTCTCTCTGCCTCTCCCTCACTCTCTCTCTCTCTCTCTCTCTCTCAAAAATAAAATAATCATTAAAGAAAACATGCCAAAATATATAAAGAACTGGTACAACTCAACACCTAAAAAACAAATAATCCATTTTAAAAATGGGCAGAATAGGGGCACCTGGGTGGCTCATTTGGTTGAGTGCCCGACTTCCGCTCAGGTCATAATCTTGCAGCTCATGAGTTCAAGCCCCGCACCAGGCTCACTGGTGTCAGCCTGTAAGCACAGAGCCCACTTTGGATCCTCTGTCCCCCTCTCTCTGCCCCTTCCCCACTTGCGCTCTCCCAAAAATAATAAAATATTTTTAAAAAATAAAAAATAAAAAATAAAAATGGGCAGAATACATGAACAGACATTTCTTCAAAGAAGACATCCAGATAGAAAATAGACACATGAAAAGATGCTCATCATCACTCATCATCAGGGAAATGCAAATCAAAACTGCAATGGGATACCACCTCATACCTGTCAGAATGGCTAAAATTAAAAACACAAGAAACAACAGGTGTTGGTGAGGATGTGGTGGAAGGGGAACCCTCGTATGCTGTTGGTGGGAATGCAAACTGGTACAGCCACTGTGGAAAATAGTATGGAGATTCTTCAAAAAATTAAAAATAGAACTACCCTATGATCCAGTAATTCCACTATTGGGTGGAAAAAGATGCAAAAAATGAATTCAAAAGAATATATGTATCCCTAAGTTTATTGCAGCATTATTTCCAATAGCCAAATTATGGAAGCAGCCCAAGTGCCCATCGATTGATGAATGGATAAAGAAGATGTGGTATATTACACAATGGAATATTATTCAGCCATAAAAAAGAATGAAATCTTGCCACTTGCAAACCATGGGTTGAACTAGAGAGTACAATGTTAAGTGAAATAAGTCAAAGAAAGACAAATACCATATGATTTCATGCATGTGGAATTTAAGAAACAAACAACAAAAAAACACAAGCAAAGGCGGAAAGAGAGAGACAAACCAAGAAACAGACTTTTAACTATAGAGAACAAACTGATGGTTACCAGAGGGGAGGTGTGAAGGGAATGGGTGAAACAGGTGATGAGGATTAAAGAGTACGCTAAAAAAAATAAGTAAATACAAAGCCCTGTGTTATGAAGGATAATGGCTTAAAAACTATTTGTCATGACAGAATTATTTCTGAGGGGCGCCAGGGTGGCTCAGTCAGTTAAGTGTCTGACTCAGTTTTGGCTCAGGTCATGATCTCATGTCACAGTGAAGAGCTGTTTGGTATTCTCTGTCTCCCTCTCTCTCTCTGCCCCTCCCTCAATTGCTCTCTCTCTTTCTCTTAAAATAAATAAATAAGTATTTTAAAAAAAGAATCATTTTTGATAGGAGAGCCCACAGAATCTCAGGGCTTTCTGGCTAAATGTCTAAGGAAAAACCATTGAAATGGGAGCTGGGGGAATGAGACTCAGAAGCGGAATGTGTACCTGAAAGAAACATAATACTATCTTCTCTTACCTTCTCAACCATGAAACTTTCGTTTTAACATCTGTGTAAGATGTTGGTAGAAATCATGAGACCATTTATTACAGATTAAATTCAATTCATTTAATCAAATCAAATAAATATTGAGTACCTGCTGCAACTATGTTCTATATATTGTGGGGAATGGAAAGTAAGCCACAGTTACTGCCTTCTAAAAGCCTATAACCTAATAAAAGCAAAAACTATTAAAAAAAGGAAAGCAGCATGGTGGGAAAAAATTCTGGATTTGAGGGTCAGAAGACAGGTACAAGTGCTTTGTCCACACTATTCCCTTTTCCTGGACCATTTCCCATGTGTCCCTCCCTACCAGCCACCATCACCTTTTGACTCATCATCCTTTGGATCTCAAGAAAGCCGTCAGGCTTTCTTGACTTGGTCAGAACCCTATTTTATAATCCTACTATGACCATGAACCTTTCCTAAGTAGCACTTCTAGCAGTGGGATGTTTGCATTTATTTGTGTAGTGATCTAATGAATTTCATGAGGTCAAGAACTCTGATTTTACTAATTATTATATCCCACCCCCTGTCCATGAGCTACCACTGTGGCTGGCATACAACCTGTGCTCATCAAATTTATGAAGGAGGGAGGGAGGGAGAGAAGGAGAGAGGGAAAGCCCGACGGAGATTTACTAGGCTTAATAGCCTGCAAAGGTGGTCTCTATACCCTCATCTGTAAAATAGAGATAGACGATAATGCCCATTTCCCAGAGTCGTTATGGGAATTCTATGAAATTGTCAGTGAGATGCTGTTTTATAAAATGTGAAATGAATAGCATTTTAATACAAGGCAGATTGCAAAAAGCATTATAGCAGCCTGAGGTGAAAATATGGAGCTAAAAGAGAATGAAAGAAAGGTAATTAATTCCCTCCAGAATTGAGGCAGAGAATAGATCGATGGAAAAGGTGGTAGATGGCTGAGGAATGAGTAGATTTTAATAAATAGAGGTAGAACACCTACTTTCTATACTCTATAGAAAGTGCATGTGTGTGTGAGTGCATGTGTGTGTGTGTGTGTGCATGCATGTATGAGTTGACTCCTCACCAGAATGTCACTTTACAGGACGTGGAGTCCCACTTGCTTTGCTCATAGCTGTATTCCCAGTACCTGTAACAATGTCTGGCACATGATTGGTTCTCAGGAAGTGTTTACTGAATGAATGAATAATTGAATGAATGAAGAGGATAGAGAATATCAGAAGAAATGTTCCGAGTAAAAGCATAAACAAAATGTGTCTGGCTCCCTTAGAAAATGGTGTTGATGTGAGGCACATGGGCTTGGAGAGACGAGGCTACACAGGAGGAGGGAGAGATCAGGAAGGGATCCAGAACATGAGAACACAAGCACTGGGAGCTGATGGGCATCCTGGCAGGCTGGTGGGACATGGGATGCATTTGCGTGGCTGATTTGCAGAATTTCTCAGTTTTCCAACTAAAGCCCCTAGCCCTGACATCTTTAGAGGGAACTGAAGGGAAAATGCTCCCCATTTACAACACCCTGACTCAGCCTAGTAACCAATCATCACATTCTCCTCTACACATTATGAGTCTTTGACAACATGTGACAAAGGAAAAAACTACATCTGTAATTATAACAAAGATGAAAACTATGGAAATCATCAGGAGCATCTGAATTCAAAACACCAATGAATGTAAATTATGATATTTGCATAGAAATGTGGTAACCCTACAGATATTGGTTAAAATTCAGAAGTAGATGAATAATGAATAAAATGCCAGTTTTAAATTATAAAATAAAAGTGCAATTACTCTTACCTTTTTGGAAAAATCTCACCCTTAGACGTGCTTAATAAGAGATGGGGAACTGGAAATAAACTGAGTGCCAAGGACTTTCAGTCAGTACATCACATCCCCCCTCTTTTTTTTTAATGTTAAGAAATGACTACCTAATCAGTATCTGTGATAATGATCTGTAATCTTACCAGTGTGAGATTGATGATAAATACCAAGTACTGATTTTTTAATAACATGGAAAATAAATATACAACACATTTTCAGGTAGGAGTCTTGTTAGTCGTCCTTAATGCGAAGTCCTTACGGTCCAGCTATAGTAATACAATTCAAGTAAAAATGTTTAAGGTGTCATTTTAATGCAAATAAGCTAGCTGCACACTTATAAACTATTGGTGCCCAAAGCTCATTTTTATCTAAGGCTCAAATAGTAAGAATGTTTGATATAATTGAGTTCTTGTCTAATTACATAAAGACTAATTTAGAACCTCATTTATTTGGAGAGTCTCTCGCACAGCAAATCCATTTAAAATGACACATAAGAGGAGGTAATTAAAAATTAAAGTTGAAATCAGGATGAAAAAGGCAAGATTGAAGCTGGTTTCCAAGGCTTTGATTAGTTGTGGAGGGCAGTTGAATGGGGGAGGGGTTTAAAAGGCTTTGAAAGAGACAAAGGAAGAGGAGGAGGGGGAGGGCACACAGCTCCCTGAGGCACCAGAGCTTTGTAAAATTTTTCCAATATATATCCAGTTATGAAGTGGATCACATGCAACCAGGAAAGGTGACGTTATTGAGCATGGATAAATATTGAGGATTCCCAGGCACTGGATCTGTTCCCCAAGTTTCCTGTCCTGGAAAGGAATGCTCCTTGCTAATAAGGGGAGGACACAGCATCCAGATAAGCAGGGCAGCTTACATGTGGCACCTGCCTGTAGCATGCTCTTCTGTACAGCAAGCTCTCGGAGCTGCTTCAGCAATAATACACACACATAATCAAAATGGTCTGATCATGTATTTTATAGTTTGCAAAGGGCTTTTACATACATAATCTCACTTCCTCCTCACACCAACTCAGGAAAGAACAAGTACTTTCACTAAGCCTATTTCACAAGTGGAGAAATTGAGGTCCTGAAAGGTTAGGTAACACATCTGAGGTGTAACACATCCAAGGTGCTAGGACTAGAGGTCAAACGCCTTGACTCCAAATCCCAAACTGCATCATTACCTGTTGGTTGACACTTGATTTTTTTTTTTTAATTTTTAATTTTATTTTATTAAAAAAAAATTTTTATTACGTTTCTTTATTTTTGAGAGGCAGAGAGAGACAGAACATGAGCGGGGGAGGGGCAGAGAGAGAGGGAGACACAGAATCCGAAGTAGGCTCCAGGCTCTGAGCTGTCAGCCCAGAGCCCGACGCGGGGCTCAAACCCACGAACCGTGAGATCATGACCTGAGCCACAGTTGGACACTCAACTGACTGAGCCACCCAGGCACTCCTTTAGTTTTATTTTAAAGAGAGAGAGGGGTGCCTCGTGGCTTAGTAGGTTAAGCATCTGACCCTTGATTTTGTCTCAGGTCATGATCGAGCCCATAACATTGGGATCATGACCTGAGCCAAAATCAAGAGTTAGATGCTCAACTGACTGAGCCACCCAGACGGCCTGACACTTATTTTTATTTCTAACATTCTTACTAGATCTTTCTTTCTCTTTTCTCCTCCTTCATTTTCCTTTTACCAACCGTACTCTCCGTTTCTTTCATTTTCCTCCCTTCCCTTGCCATTTTCTTGCTCATTTCCTCCCATTCCTATTTGTGCCTTGACTCTGCCAGCAATCTCAGAGGCTGCAGCTCAGCCAACCAGACATTCTCACATCTGAACAGTCTGGTGGTGCACTCAGAAAGGCAGAAAGCTTTTCTGTGTCTGAGGTTGTTTCCACTGCTGCAAGATCATTGCCCCCTGATAACCAGAGTGGAACTGGGGAGGCAGTACCTCAGCTATCACCTGTATTGTGGTTATAAGACTCACTGCTATCCTCTCCTCTTGCTGCATTAGAGTATTTATCTATCTATATCTATATCTATATCTATATCTATATCTATACAAAAGTTAACAGCCCAGCAGAAGTTGCCTTATCAAGAATTTTGTTGTCATTCTGGGTCATTTAGGTTGATGCATTGTTAGAAACGCTCACTAAAAGTCAGCCAGAAAAGTCAGCACAGTGTCCTCTGTGAGACTGTACTTTGACTCCCACCAATAGGAATATCTACTTCCACTTGTCAGCTACCACATCTTTATGGGATCCCTACCACATGCAGGAATTCAGGATGCAGCGGGTGGCAAGCTGGAAATGATCTCTTCCCTTGTGGAGCTGACAGTCCAGCAGGAACAGGAATGGCACACGTTGCCTAAGTGTAATGAGTGCCAGGAGGAATTGTTAGCTGAGCAAATTCAGGGAAACTCACCTAATACCAGGACCTTGAATTAGCAGACAGAGACAATGAGCTCAGGACAAGATGGTTGCATTTTTTACCCGAGCATATCTGCAGGATGCAACCCAACCATGGCTCCTCCCCACATCTCCTGGTCCCTTCCTGCAGAGTTGTTCCAGGGGGACTAGGATAGGTATGACACATCAGGACAGGGGAAAGGAGCCATGTGAATTTTGCAGTGTGTAGCCTACTCAGCTACCTCACATTACCCATTGTTTGTACCTATTAAGATGGTTATTCAGGCTGTAATATTCATAAAACTCACAAGTTTAAAAGGAATGCCCTGTGAAGTCGGCCTTTTTAATGAGATCCCACCATACATAAATTATTGAGTTCTTGGTAAATAAAACACAAGGCTGTGATGGAACTTGCCGTGTGCACATCTTCTCACAGCCATCCTGTAACGAGATGTCCAGGAAAAGAAAGGGCCGCCAAGTACAAAGCCAGATACACACTTACTGTTGTCCTCAGCAACACGACATCTGCCTCTTGCAAGGAACACGGGACACAGTTTGCCCACACGTGCCAAGCAGGTCTCCAGTAAAACACCAAGGGGAGGATCCCAAATGAGAAGATGGATCCAGCAAGACAGAGGGTTTTCCGGCAGCCTTGAGTCCGGTAGCCAAATAGCTCCTGGGGAAGAACCAAAGTGAGCCCAAATATTGGTTATGCACAATAAACAGCAAATGAACCAATTGGGATTTTGGTATAAAACTGGGGCAGAGACTGAAGTAGTTGAGGAAAGACTGAGAACATGGAGAAGGATCTCTGACAAAGGATCCCAAGCCTCCAGGAAGTCGCCATCAAACTGTGAAACTCCCTTTCTATAATTTGAGCACCTGACTACCCTGTGTCGCGCACAATGCTAGATGATATGTTATCTTGTTTAAGTCTTGCCAGCGGCCCCTGAATGGGATAAGATTACCCTCATTCATAAATGATGAGGCTGAGCTCAGCAAGACCTGGCCAAGGCCACCGAGCTAGGAAGTTCTGCTTCCAAGATTCAAACCCAGGTCTGATCCACAGCCTTGACAGGCATGACCATGAGCCTTGTGACAGGAGGACCAGATGACCGCAGCAACAGATGATTCCCTTGGCTGGGACCAGCAGCTCCATGGGCAGGACAGAAACAAGCCTTGAGTATAGTGTCAGGATGTGATCAAAGTGTTTGACCCACAAGAGGAGGAATAACTAAGTGTCAAGTGGCTGTCAGGTGTTTAGGGTGGAGCTGTGCATTACCACCCTCCTCTCTTGTTCAGCAGCAAAAAGAATTTTACAGAGTCGGGGAAAATCCATAGAAACAACATGGGTTATTGAGCTCTTGCCATGAGCTGGGAGGGGATATGAGGCCCCGGATGATACAAATATGAACAAGAGTCTTATACCTCTAATAAAGTTATAATCTGGACAAACTTCCTCCTTTCAAGTAGAGCCTGGGACAGAATGGAAAACCAACCATCTGAAGTTTACGGCCTCAGTCCCACAGTTACATCACACAAAGTCATATGTATACTTTGCGCTGATTATGATGGCCAAAAGTGTCGAGCATCTTGGTTAGCAGCACATTCTCTGGACCAAGGCACGTTGGATTCAAGGCCTAACTCTGCCACTTACTCGGTGTGACCTTGAGCAAGTTATTTAACCTCTCTCTTCCTCAGTTTGCCATCCGTAAGATGGGGGCGGTGATCATACCCACTTCCCAGGGCTGTGGTGAAAATTAAATGGGTTACTAGGGGTAAGTGCATTTACCGCTGCTGCTGCTTATGCTGCTGCTGCTGCTGCTACCATCTGACCATCTGCCCAGAAGTAGACCCGAAATTCTACCCCTTAGTCTATTGGCATTTAGATCTAAGGATTCCTAGTGTCAATGGCTCTGCCCCTGCTCGGATTGCCTGTTAGGATAACAAGGATGCTGGAACTTGCAACTTTAAATCAGCCATCTTCTCTGACTCACCTGATAGAGATTGCATTATCAGAAAAGATTGCATTATCAGATCGTTGGCTGAAAGCTGCTTTCATGTGTAATTTTCGGGTGCCTTCCTCTTATTAGCAAGCAGTGAATGCAGGTGCTGGCTGACTGCCTTAGGTATTGTCCACATTTGGCATGCCTTTGATGAAACATTCACATTAACTCAGAAACATAAGCTCTTGGCTGATTTTGTAAACTAGAATGTCTATCTTGAAATGAATCCTCTTTTTGTCCCAAACTCCAGCTTTTGCTCTCCAACTGCCAAATCTGGAATCGTTCTGTCCCCTCATGATTCCTGAAGCAATGCTTCTTTGAGCTCACACTGAGCAGGATCCCAATCCTAAATCCCATACCTGTCCTAAGTCCATCCCATCTAATTTTCCCATGTACTTTTTTATGTTCCTATACTTTGGAATAGGTCAACTTTCTAATCAATGACCCAGAAATTGTATCATATTTTATGAAGGCTATATTTAAAAGCTTCTTTATATTGTCAGTCAATTGAGCTACCCCCTCCATGTAATATGTCTGAGTTATGGCAATTCTAGAAGCACAAATCTCCCCGTTAGCATGCATTCTTTTACAGGCTATGCAATGAGAGCCCTCTATAGTTTCCAAAGTAAATTCATGTTCACTATCATAATAATGTAAGCAGGAATTATTATCTTTAATTTCCAGCTAAGAAAACTGAAGTTTAAAGTTATTATATGTAATAGATATTATTAGCAACTATTACTGGTAACAATAGCAGCAGCTAATATTTTTTGAGTACTTCAAAGTCCTTCACAAAGCACTTTCCACCTACTCTCCCATTTAGTTGAAAAAGAAGACAAAATAAGTTTCTCAAAGCGGTAAAGTTCATCAGTAACTCAAAACTAGACCTCCAGTCTAGACCTTTGCAGCATGGGAGGATAATGTAAGTTGGTCATTGCCATTCTAAGGACCTTTTTCACTCTGTCTTGAATTTCAGTTCAATTTAAATAAATAAATTTTAAGGGTCCACCAGACATGTGCTACACACAGAGATGAATAAGACAATGACTCTACGGGCACCTGGGTGGTTCAGTCAGTTAAGCAACTGACTTCAGCTCAGGTCATGATCTCACGGTTCATGGGTTCGAGCCCCACATCGGGCTCTGCGCTGACAGCTCAGAGCCTGGAGCCTGCTTCTGATTCTGTGTGTGTCTCTCTCTCTGCCCCTCCCCCACTTGTGCTTTGTCTCTCTCTCTCAAAAATAAATAAAATGTAAAAAAAAAAAGTAAAAAAAAAAAAAAAGACAATGATTCTACTACCAAGGAGGTCATTAGCTTAATGGGAAGAGAGTCACATAAATGATAAGAACAAACAAGGTTAGAGCAATAAAAGGGTTATATAGAGGGATGACTATATAAATTGTCCTCTGAATTGGGTGCTATTAATAAGAACGCTGGAACAACAGAACAGAAGTAGACAGTCAGGCCAGGTGAATATCCCCTAGTTATACCAGAGTGTTGCTTTATTTTTATTTTTTTACTTGAGAGAGAGAGCGTGCAAGCAGGAAAAAGTGGTAGAGGGAGAGAGAGAAAGAGAGAGAGAGAGAGAGAGAGAGAGAGAATCCAAAGGAAGCTCCATATTGTCAGCACAGAGCCCAATATGGGGTTCAATCCCATGACCCTGGAATCATGACATGAGCGGAAATCAGGAGTTGGATGCTCAACTGACTGAGCCACCCGGGTACCCCCAGAGCATTGCTTTAAAAGCTTACCTGCTCTCAGTTCTGTGGACACTACAACATCAGTTCATAGCTCATGGCCAATAATCCATTGGTAGTAGAAAGGCTGGAATAATGTGGACAAGGAGTGTTCAATTATTGCTTACTAAAGTGAGTTGAAGGGTGGGAGGGAGGGGTGGGTGGGTGATGGGTATTGAGGAGGGCACCTTTTGGGATGAGCACTGGGTGTTGTATGGAAACCAATTTGACAATAAATTCATATATTGAAAAAAAATAAAGTGAGTTGAATTGTACTGACTTGAGTTGTACTGACTGCAAATTACATTAAAGGGACATTAACAGATACTGGCTTTAAAAATGCAAAAATTAGCATGGTACTGTTTTTTATGATCCCGTAGCGGTTTATTTCCTATGCCATGGAGTGCCTTCCATGTCCCTGAAAATGCTTGAGGGAACCATCCCTGCCACTCTGCACTCCCCCCACCCTTACCTCCCACAAAGGGAATCAATCAGCCAAAAAAAAAAAAAAAAAAAAAAGAATATTGAGAAAATGTCAAAAGACTATTACACTCATGGCAGTCAAGATGCATTATGAAATAGCACATTGTCCCTTTCTTCCTCTCCCTTTCTACCCACAGATTCTTCTGTTCTCTCTGTCCCTGAAGATCTAGGTCTTTTGCATTCCTATGGGCTTAAACTTTGGCTTCCAAGTGTCCAGATCTTCTTCCCTGCAGAACCCCTATACTCAAAAAGTCAAACTTATGCTCCCCAAAGCAATGATTTCAACTACCTTAGCCAACAGAACCCCTTAAAAATCTATAGACCCTGTCCCCAGAAAAATACACACAGATGCAGATAAATAATCTTCTCCAAATAGATTCAGGGAGTTCCCACAGTCTGGATAAAACCTGACCTACAAGGTTTATAAGGCTGAATCAAGACTGATCTTTCCAGAGGTTATACTCTGTACTTGTACTTAGGGTTTGACACTAGGTGAGCACTTAATGATTGTAGAGATGTGAAGACAATACTCCTGGAAATGCACATGAGAAGGTGATGAGAGCAGGACATTGGCTGACTTCAAGAAGCCTTGTAGGGTAATGTCATCATCTGGGGGCTCACCAGGTCCTGAGAGTGGCTCTAAGCCCTCTAGTCCCAGAGACTGCTAGCAGAACACCTCTCTCCAGGAAGATTCAAGTTCACCAGGTCCCAGAAATTGGTCAGAATGGGAGAATGAGATGTATGTGACAGTCACATGACGAGATGAATATATGGGTAGGTATTAAGACTTTGTTCTCTTCCCAACACCACCATTTTCAGTGTGATTGTCCCGCCAGGGGGGCTGTATGCCAGCATAGTGCTTAAAACGGGCTAAGGACTCTTCTCTGACCATCTCCCACCCTGACTGACATGCCTTCTTTGAACATATTAATTAATTCAATCAAATTACACTCAAATCCCATTAGCCTGGGAGCCATTTATTCTCTGTAAGACAATTTTGCATTTCTTTACTGGCTTCATTAAATATTTGAAAGTGTAAGTGATTTTTTTTTTATCTCCCTTAAGATAAACTTTTTCCCTTATTTCCAAATTTGGGATGTGAAGAGAATGTTTCACTGTAATTTTCATGCAACTACAACAAACTATGCTACATGAATGCAATTTACATCACTGCTTATCCCAACCACCAACCCTACCCTATTCCAGTTTTCACCTCAGTAGTTTCTTGCTTGACACCCTTTCATGCAGAAGAATGACTTCCCCAGGCTCCCCTAAGTTCATTTGACTTCTAGATTGAAGCGAGATGCTCTCAACCTGAATTGACCTAATCCGGAAATCTTAAACTGGAGGCTCAAGAAGAATGGCCTGTCGACAGGTTTCTTGCCAGCCTGGTAAGCATTTCTTAAAACTTTATGTTAGTCCCCCAGTCACTTTCACATAAAAATTCTGACTTCTATCTTTTCTTTAAAATAAATCAGAAATTGGGGCGCCTGGTGGCTCAGTCAGTTAAGTGACCAACTTCAGCTCAGGTCATGATCTCATGGTCTGTGGGTTCGAGCCCCGCATCAGGCTCTGTGCTGACAGCTCAGAGCGTGGAGCCTGCTTCAGATTCTGTGTCTCCCTCTCTCTCTGCCCCTCCCCTGCTCCTGCTCTGTCTTTCTTTCCTTCAAAAATAAACATTAAAAAAATTTTTTTTTTAATAAATCAGAAATTGTGACACCACTGTACCCACATTGTACCCAGCACTGGAAGAATCAGCTGGAGAGCACCAAATAACCCAGGAACTATCCCAACACCATCCAGTGGGAGACAGGGTAAGGCACTGCAGTACATTCATACAATGGGATCTTACACAGCACTTCAGACAAATCAATTCCAGCAACACCCCACAGTATGGCTGACTCCCAGTGACATAACTAGGAAGTGACAAAAGTCAGTGCAAACAACTACATCAGTAAAAAGAACATTTTTAAAAAGTTAAAAGCAATGAAACTCAAATGTATTTTTGGGATACACTTAAATAAAAGAAAGTTACATCGAAAGGGAAGTGAGGAATTGATGAAGACATGATATAGGACAATGGTTACCCCTAGAGGCAAGGTGGGGCCACATTGTGCAATGTAGACTATCATCAAGGTCCTAGCTTTGTTGGGGTGATGGGGTCATCACGTTATTATAAAAAACCGATGGAAAGGCTGAGATAACACAACACAACATAGACAAGTAATGAGAGGGTCTTGGACCATGGTCCCTGCCATGTTTTCTCCTTTCCCCAACACTGAGACCATATGTCAGATTCACTTCTCATTTCCTACTGGGCCTGCTCGTCTGAGCTACAACCTCACCCTGTAGGCCGGTGATTCTCAACTAGGAGTGATTCTGTCCCCAGGTGACATTTAGCAATAGCTGGAGAGCTTTTTGGTTACTCTCAACTGAGTGAGAGGTGCTACTGACATAGCTTCTGGGGCCAGGAATATTCCAGGAATATTGTTAAATATCCCATAACGCAGTTGACATCCTACAGTGCAGAGGACACCGTTGCCCCTCAACCTCCACAGCAAAAACTTATCTGGCCTCAAACAATGCTGAGGTTGACAAACCACATAGGTATTTGAGTCCCCCCCACCCTAACTAACCTAAGCAGGTCTCTAGGTCCCAGTACCTACCATGTCCTCCTCAGCACCCGGAGGAGAGCTAGAGGATTTTGATACTGAAATCGATGGTAAAGAAGGATTTGCACTTCATGCCAAGTGGTCACTCAAGACCCATAATGGACTCAGCAGCCCATTTGCAGATGAGGAAACTGAGGTGCTAAGAGAGAATGCAAATTGCCCTGTGGTCGGCACCTGCCACCCTCCCCAAACAGAGCCACTCTCCCACCACCTCATTCTGTGCTGCCATGCCAGCCACAGTCACAGAGCCCTTTCCTGCCTCGGGGTCTTCCCATGGCTGGCTACCCCTCATCTGTTTAAGCCTCCTTTAAGTGTGTCCGTCTCAGAGGGGCAGTAGCTAATGTCCTATATAATGATAAGCCCCTGATCTCACCCACCCTTTATATTTTTTTTTACCATTTTCACAATGTGTACTTGGAATTTTTTGCTTGCTTCTCTAACTCCCTCCTTTCCAGCTCCCACAAGATTTTGAGTTCTATCAGTTTAGGATCCTTTCCAGTTTGTCTCCTCCAGTATGGTTTACCCAGCATCTGGCACATTATCTGCATGTAGTAGGCACTCAGTAAATACATGCTAAATGGATGAATAAGTGAGTGATTGTGCTAAAGGAAAGAGGGAAGGAAGGAAGGAAGGGAGGGAGGGAGGGAGGGAGGGAGGAAGGAAGGGAGGTCTGGAAGGTAATGAACCCTTACTCTTCTTGTTCCTAGCCCAAGTTTAACTGTAGCCTCTTCTCTGACCCTTTAAAAATTAAACCATTCCATGGTGGGGGGCATAGAGGGGAGAGGAGGAATCATAAACAACCCCAAGATACTGCCCTGCCTTTTGTCATTAGGAAATGTTAACTAGTTTCACTTGCATTACACTCACATCAATCTCTAAGGCTGGCTTTCTTAAACAAGTGCTTTCAGGGGAACCTGGGTGGCTCAGTCCCTTAAGCACCCAACTTCCGAGGCTCAGGTCATGATCTCAAGGTTTGTGAGTTTGAGCCCCTTATTGGGCTCTGTGCTGACAGCTGGGAACCTGGAACCTGCTTCAGATTCTGTGTCTCCATCTCTCTCTCTGCTCCTCCCCTGCTCATGTTCTCTCTCTCTCTCTCTCTCTCTCTCTCTCTCTCTCTCTCAAAAATAAATAAACATTAAAAAAATAAAATAAACAAGTGCTTTCATTTTTCTTTTTCCATCTTTTTGTCTGTCTCTGGGGGTTGAAAAGATGCTAAAGATAAGACTGAGTTTTACAGACTCCTTACCTTCCACAGAGGCAAACCAACATCTTGGGGTGTGAACAACAAACTGATTTGGGCATCTGCTGCCCAGGCTCCTGCTCTGGACCAAAAGGTGTGTGCACAATTACCTGTGAGTGAGCTATGATAATTTCACAGGTTTGGAAATTACTTTACAAAAAAAATTATTTTTGAAATAGATAAAGAGATATCACTATACTAACTAAAAAAATGACTTTAGAAATAAAGAAAGATATCACTACTTAAGAGCTGAATCACATTTTCCATTAACAATGTTGACATCCATTGAGTCATGGCAAGTGTGAGCCTTGAGGGGACCCTTTGGGGATCTAAGTGACCTGGCTGCCATTCACTGTCCTCTGACAGACAGCTGGAATGTCAATTTCATTCCCAGCTCTGGAATCTCACTTCTCTCTCATTCCTAGTTTTGGAATGTCATCTCTCTTGCCAATGACTCCCAGTTCTCTTGCCAAAGCATTATCTCACACAACTGCTATGGCAAACAGTGGAATGACTCCTGTGTTAGGTGTCAGGCCCCAGAATGGAGGAACTCATCATAGAAATGTTTAGCTGCTACCTCCCAGCATAAAGTCTTCAAGCGTCTTTGCTCAAGTTCAACTCAAATTGCCTACCATGTCTAAGGCCATGGGTAAAGTAGGTCTGCTGAGTATAAATTCCCCACCCTCCAGGGGCTGACAAGGGAGATAATGAATTAAATCAATTAATAATTAATTAATTAAAATATACCTCTGAGCAGAAAACAGTAAGCGCCATCTGAAAAACACTGGGAGAAAAATGCCATGAGGTTCAAGTGGTAAGGCGATCCCACTAAGATGATAATTAAGAAGTCATTCCAGGACCTTTGTTCCTTGAGGTTGGACTTGGAGAGAATTGTTGGAATTTCAATACTCAGGAAAGGAGGGTAGGAGAAGAGGCATTCCATGTGGAGGAACCAGCCTTGAGCAAAAGATACAGAGTGTGAAAACGGAGTGTATTTCAGGACAAGATGTTAGTTTAAGGTGTAACAAGTCAGTGTACTGTGGGGTTACAATTAACCTAGTCATGTCAGGCCAGATAATTCACTTTGGGATGGGACTCTGGGAATCAGGGATGTGTATTCCACTCCAGCTAGCTGGTGGCCAAAAGTTGCTGAACACTTAAAATCTACACCTCCATTTTTGCCCCTCCCCAACCAGCAAGTGGACCTCTCCTGGCTTCCCTAAAAGGGGGTGTCCTTAGGCCAAGTCAGGGGAAGAGGCTGCTGCCCATGGCCTTTCTAGCTGGGCAGCAATCTTGTTACGGAAACAAAAAGAACAGACATGTGTGGGACATCAGTGTCCTTCAGCTAATCAGGGTTTCTTCTTCTCAGCCCAGGATGCTGCCAGCCTGGGCTGTGGAAACTCCTCTTTGTGACGCCAGTTGGCTGGCAGAAAAGCAAAGTGTTCCAGCCATCAGTGGCAGACAGGGTGGTAACAACCTGCCCCGTCAATAATTGTCCACCTTGCGTGGCTGAAGCTCATGAAAACATAGTTTGTGTAAATAATTTCTATTATGTCCCAGTCACCCTAAATATATATTTTTCCACATTCTGATTTTTAAACATTTTTTTTTAAAGTTTATTTCAATTTATCTTGATAGAGAGCATGAGGGGAGGGATGGAGAGAGAGAGAGACAGAATACCAAGCAGTCTCCGCGCTGTCAGTGAAAAGCCCAATGCAGGGCTGGAACTCACAAACCATGAGATCATGACCCGAACTGAAATCAAGAGATGGACACAGACTGAGCCCCCCCAGGCACCCCCGCATTCTGATTTAATCATCAAAACTCTATAACAAAGTTAATTTCAGCGGTAGGAGAGAAATAAGGAAGGCAAGGTTCAAAGAAGTCAAAGAATGTACCTTTCGTCAGCCTTCTGATTGAGATAACAGAGTCAGGTACTTCTTACTTAACACGGCCCCCCTCCCCCCCCCCCCCCCCCTCCCCCCCCCCCCCCCAGGCTGCTTCTCAGCTGTTTGACATCGTCATCTGGCAGGTGTCATGGGGGACAGGGCTTAACTCTTGCTAATTGCTCACATTTGAGCTATTTGACATAATTGAGGTGCTGCTCAGACACGTTCTTAGGTTCCCCTCAAACAGGTTTTCACAAGCTTCAAACTGCGGAGAGAGGGGAACTAGGCAAGAGGGACTCCACCCGGCAACCAGATGGTGGTTTCTGCCAGCAACATCCTAATCTTCTGGTCTGGCAATCTTGGGCAAGAGGCATATTCTAGGTTCTCGTGTGGTGCTCAAATTAAAATGTTTCTGGTGACACCTGAGTGACGTGAGACAAAGCACAGACAGGTCTGTATGTAGGGCTGCCATCCTGTCAGGGCAGTCTCCTCACTGAACAGTGTAAACACCCAAGACTGGGCAGAGCAGGGGAAAAAGCCACGTGTAAGAAGGACCAAATACTTGAAGTCAAGACCTGGCTTTGCCACTTACTAGTTTTATCATCTGGAAATCATTGTCCCACTTAAAAGTTAAGAACACTAATGCCTCCCTCACAAAACTGTTAGGACACTGAAATGGAATAGCAGTGGTTGGAAGCATTATTCAAAACTAGGCTGTTGTTATTGTGAGGGCGATTAGACTTAAGGTTAATTGTTAAACCCTCAGGGGCGCCCCAACATATCTGGCCCCTCCTTATCATTGAGATTTTGGCTTCCTTGACCACATGGTCTCAGGAAGTCACCCAATCACTCTGTAGCACATCATCCTATTTTAAACCTCCACAAGCCCTTTATCCCCATTTGATTTATTTATTTATTTATTTATTTATTTATTTATTTATTTATTTTTGTGATCTGTTCCTGGCAATTTTCCACAAGAGCAGAACTTCTGTCTGTCTTTTTCATTGCGGGATCCCTGGCACAGAGTAGAACAGTTCCCAGCACATGATAGGCCCACAAATACTGTGTGAGTGCACAAATGGATCCAATTATATTGTAATTTCTTAGATTGGAATATTTTTAGACTGGTAAACAGAAAAGCCAAAAATGGTAATCATAGACTATTACAACCTGATGAATCACAGCAAACATCCAGTCAAATATTTTCAGGGAAGAAAGCTGAGATATTTTTTTTTTTAATGTTTATTTATTTTGAGAGAGAGCACGATGGTGAGAGGTGCAGAGAGAGAAGGAAAGATAGAATCCCAAGCAGGCTCCATGCTATTATTGCAGAGCCCAACTCTCTGTGAGATCATGACCCGTGAGATCATGACTTGAGCCGAAATCAAGAGTCAGATGCTTAACCAACTGAGTCACCTAGGTGCCTCAGGAAGCTGAGATCTTAAGAGACTTCTTAAACCAAGGCATATAGAAAGCCTAGGAAAAGCAATGATCTCCTTCCAAAGTCAGTCGGACTCCTACTCTTTGATCAATAGACAACTGATCTGGATAATAAATTATATTCCCAAGTATTGTTATATGTCTTTCTCCCCAGGTATGATTATTTGTCACTTACCATAAGATTTTAGAAAAGATCAGAGATGACCCGATCCTGTATTTCTTTCACAATATGGAACTCCCACACCTCCAATGAAGCAAACTCTACTTCCTGGGGAAGGCTGTTCCATTTTCAGATAACCCTACTAATAATTACACCATGTGCCAGACATTGAGCTGGGGCCCAGGTGTACTCTGAGCTCCCTCCCACTTAACACACACGCCCCCAGAAAACACTGCCCTTTCAACCAGAACAGCTCCATTTCTACCTGTTCAAACAACATAAAATCAATATAAATATATTGATTGTATCTATGTATACACATATATACATATATATCTACATACATATATATATGACTAACCAAGGGCCTGTGTAGATAAAAATCATTCTAGAAGCATTATATTACCTAGCTTTCTCATTGAGAGGGCCACTACTTTCCATGTAGTGGAAATGAACAGAAAGCATGTGAGAGAACAATGATTACCACCCGTTTTTATAATGAGGAACCCTTGCTTCACATTGTTGGTGAGAGAGAAATTGTCAAGACCGCTTTGGAAGGCACTTTGGCATCACATAGTATGGTTAAAGATATGCACACTGTGTGATATCCTTTATACAAGGAAAATTCAAAGCTGGAAACAATCTAAAAGTCCACCAACAATAAAATTAACTTTTTAAAGAATATTTATTTATTTTTTAGAGAGAGAGAGAGAAAGAGACAGAGTGTGAGCAGGGAACGGGCAGAGAGAGAAGGAGACACAGAATCTGAAGCAGGCTCCAGGCTCTGAGCTGCCAGCACAGAGCCCAACGCAGGGCTTGAACCTACGAACTGTAAAATCATGACCTTAGCCGAAGTCGGAAGCTTAAATGACTGAGCCACTCAAGCGCCCCAAAATTAACTTTTTAAAAAGTAAAGTCTTACAATGCTATATTCTGACACCCTGACAATGAATAAACTACAGTTTTGTGCAGCAACGTGGATACATCTCACCAATATAATAAGCTGAAGAAGCAAAATACAAAAGAAGATGATCAGTATGATTTCAGTCATCTGAACCTTTAAAATACTGTTATGCGATGCAGACATAGTTAGAAAAAAAATTTTAAAAGGCAAGAAAATGATAATTATACAAGCCACGTGAGAGGTTACTTCTGCATGGGGGTTGGAGGGACAATAGAGATGGGTCCTTGTTAGGGCAGACCCCAGGAGAATCTCCGGAGGGCTAGTGGTGTTCCATTTTCTGACTCAGGCAACGGCCATATGGGTTTTGAATTATTATTAAAGTGGTTGTATATATTTTTTCACACTCATATGACATTTCAAAAAAAATGCCATACACTCTCAAATGACTGAGTTCTACTTTTGCTTATAGACATTACACCAATGCTTGTTGGACCCAAAGCAATAAGTTTAACTCTCATCAAGGGTCAGAGCCCACAATTTCGCAACCACTGGTGTAGGAAAAAAAAAAAAAAAGACTGGCTTGGAGATGGGGTTCTCGTCTGAACTGCGGTCCTCTACAACAATCCCTTTTCCCTCTCTGGGCCTCAGTTTCTCCATCTGTCAGAGAGAGGTTTGGATTATATGATCTCCTGAATCCCTCTAAATTTGGATACCTGTAAGTACTGTAACAATAAGAACTTCCCCGATACTAAGTATGTGACAGCTTGCATTCCCCTCATAGGTGCCCCTCTAAGGTCATAAATTCCTTCTACGGAGATGCCTATTTCCACTTCAAAGCTGCCCACGTGGCCCTCACTCAAGCTCCATCATTTGAAAGAAAAATAGAAGATGGTTTTTGTTGCACTATTTGTGCACATTGGTGCCAACATACCGTGCAGACCACCTGCTGGAGAACTCAGCCCTCTGGGAAAGGGTGTGTGCCACGTGCAGGAAGCCCCATGCTTGGCTCGGAGAAAGGGGGCTATCATGTCACAGGGTGACTCCCTGGCCACTGCTCCAGATTCACCAACCGAGCAACAGCATTCCCCAGGGTGACAAGACAACTTGATTCATTTCCATAACTGGCAGTCAGAACTGAGCACAGCCTCGGGGAAGGTTTCTCGCGATTCAGTAAGAGGTCACCGTCAAGCCATTATGCATGATTCTGGTTTTGACTGACAGAAAAGGGACTTCCTAACCTGCTGAGGAATTTCAAGCAAATGGACAGATGTGGCAAAAGGCGAAATTAGGGTAAGTAATAGGGAAATGAGTAACTTGGTAAGAATGGAAAATTGTTTGGGAGAATAGTGGGACATAAAGGAGACCAGAATATCTACCTTTTTCTAGTATCCTGGGATGTCACACCCAACTGATACAGAGTAATTCGGGACACTAAATGCTGGGCCAGATATTTGTGACATCATCTCGGGAGGCGTTATGCTTTTATTAATACAGAAGCGGGGCTGGATCCCACAACCCTGGGATCATGACCTGAGCTGAAATTAAGGGTCAGATGCTTAACTGACTGAGCTGTCCAAGCAACCCCCCAAGCACACTTTAAAGATCAGAAAACAAAAATACCAATGAAAACTTGACATTCCCACAACGCAGAGATCACCACAATTAACAACTTACTGCATATATGTTGTTTCTTTTACCGAAATTAAACCATACTGTAAATGCTCTTATACAGTCTGCTTTTTTCATTCACTGGCCTCCATTTTTTCCAGGTCAGTGATTTTTTTTATCTCAACTAATACCCAAACCATATTCAAATTTCACAATATCACACTAATGCTCCCCTCTAACTCGTTTTTCTAAAATGGTTAGGCATTATTCTATTTCTTAACCTAGATGATGGTTAATAAATGTTCACCTTATAATTATCCACTGATCTGTACAAAAGTATTTGTGCATTTTATATAGATATAATATATAATATTAATATATATAAGAATATATTTCACAATAAAAGAGGGGAAAAGTTACACACTCTTATATGAATATCAGTATACTTTTGCTCGTTCTTTTTAAATCAAGTTCTTTCCCTATCTCATAATAGTCATTCTGCAAGAGTTCAAATACTAATAGCTACACTCCCACTAATTTCAAAAACAGCAGACAAATGACCTAAACTTCAGCTGCTTTTATTTTAATGGGTATATAGTTTTTAGAAATAATAGCATTTGTCCCACCAGGGATGGTGAAAAAAGATCCAAGTTTTTGTTTATAAAGAACTTAATCATTTCACAATATGTACGTATATCAAATCATTGCATGGAACACCTTGATCTTACACAATGTTATATGTAATCTCATCTCAATAAAGCTGTGAAACAATAAAGTCTATGAGTCAGAAAGAAATAGAAACTTAATTTTTGTTTTGTTATTTTGCATTCTAATAAAAACTTCGGTAACTTTGAAGTCGATTTAACTCTAACTTAAACAAAAGAAAGGATTCCCTCAGTACAGTGCTCCCACATCTTTTCCATAATTATATGGAAAATGACACCCATAGTAAAATGACAATATTCGCACAGTGCAGATCAGGTAAATAGATGAGGCTACTTAAAACTAGAGAGGATCAATATCTCAACAGTCCTGCAAGAACCCCTGTACTCTATCTCTAGCACCCTAGTGCCATTCATGGCACACCAGTTGGGTAGCCTTGCCTTATCCTATATTTATGGCGAAGCAATGCCTTTGTCTTCTCTTATTTCCCTTAGTCTAATCAGTCATATCAGGCAAAATAGCACCTAAACTGAGTAGGTCATATAACTACTCACATTCGTAGAAATACCCTACTCACCAATATGCCTTTATTCAAGCAGGTTTTTTATTTTTGTTTTGCCAAGGCCTGCCCCAACCTTCTTGTTCCCTTGCGCAGCAAAAAATAAATCCTAGCAATCTTTAAAAACACTTTGCAATAAAAATTTCTCTACAAAGCCTCCTCAGTCAGAATTAAACTTAAGTTTAAAACCAAACACAAGCGGGACACGTGGGTGGCTCAGTCGGTGAAGTGTCTGACTTCAGCTCAGGTCATGATGTCACGGTTCGTGAGTTCTAGTCCCGTGTCGGGCTCTGTGCTGACAGCTCAGGGCCTGCAGCCTGCTTCAAATTCCGTGTCTCCCTCTCTCTCTCTGCCCCTCCCTCACTCGCGCTCTGTCTCTCTCTCAAAAATAAATAAACATTAACAAAAATCTTTTTAATAAATAAATACAACCAAACACATTAACCACACACTCCGCCACTGCTTCTACACATCCAGTTATATGACTCAGCAATCTAGGGATTCCCTTTAATATTTTTCTCCTTCTCCCTCCACATCTAATCAGTTCGATGTCTATTGATTATGTCTCCTAGATATTTCTCAAGTTGGTCTCCTCTTCTCCCTTCCTGATACTTTATTAGTTCAACGTGTGCTCACACTAGAATCACCACAAGAGGCATTGTGTCCAGTTTCACTTCTGTCTACATTGTTTTCCACATTGCTACAGAGTTACCTTTCTAAAACAGACACTTGATTACAATTCCTTACTACAGTGACCAGCCATCCCAGTTTGTCCAAGACTGAAGAGTTTCTCAGGATGTGACCTATAGTGCTAATGCCCAGAAAGTAGTTGGTTACCTACTTAAAACTCTTAAATCCCTTTAGAATGGCATGCAACTTCTTAATCTTCCCCACACTATCTTTTCAGCCTCAATTCTCTGTTCTTTGCATCCCACTCCACCACCCACCCACACACACACACACACACACACACCCTGCACATCAGCTTTGCCAAGCAACAGTCAGTTCTCTGAATGGAATGTGCTTTGTTCTTTCACATGTCAGTACCTTTATACATTATGTCTCCGTGACTTAGAATGTCCTTCACCTCTAACTGGGCTTGCTGGTAAACTCCTGTTCATGCATCTAGAGTCTTTTCAATTGGCACTTTTCCACAGAAGTCTTCCAGGAATTGGCTGTAGCTTCTTTCAGAATCTTGTGTGTTCTGCTGTCATAGCACTAGCCCACTGAAGTCTATCCTCCGCCAGATATTGAGCCTAGGGCTTTTCTTTGTATATCTAATAGCTAGCACAGGGACTCACACATAGTAAGTGCTTACTAAATGAGGAAGGGAGGAAGGAAGGAAAGAAGGAAAGGAGGGAGAAAGAAAGAAAGAAAGAAAAGAAAAGAAAAGAAAAGAAAAAAGAAAAAAAGAAGGGAACTGTAGACCAATCTTCCTCAGGAACACAGAAGCAAAAACCCTGAACAAAACGCAAACACATAGAATGCAGCAATATGTTAAAAGAATTACACACCATTACCAAGTAGGATTTATTCCAGGGATATAAAGCTACTTTAACACTCAAAAATCAATGTGATCCACCATCTTAACAGATTAAAAAAAAAAACAACACATGACCAGGGACGCCTAGGTGGCTCAGTCGGTTGAGTGTCCAACTTCAGCTCAAGTCATGATCTCACAGTCTGTGAGTTCGAGCCCCACATCAGGCTCTGTGCTGACAGCTCAGAGCCTGGAGCCTGTTTTGGATTCTGTGTCTCCCTATGTCTCTGCCCTTCCCCTGCTCATGCTCTGTCTCTCTCTGTCTCAAAAATAAATAAAAACATTAAAAAATTTTTTTAAATAAAAACCACATTATCATATCAATTGGCATGGAAAAAACTTTTGACAAAATTTTACAACCATTCATGATAAAATTCTCAGTGAATTAGAAATGAAAACTAACTTCCTCACCTTGATACAAAGCATCTTTAAAAACATGTAGGTAACTATATGTAATGATGAAACAGTGAATGTTCTCCCAGTGAGATTAGGAACAAGATGAAAATGTCTCCTCTTACTGCTCATACTCAACATAAGAAGTTGTAGCTAGAGAAGAAAAAGAAACAAACAGCATACAGATTTAAAACAGTTTCCAAGGGCACCTGGGTGGCTCAGTTGGTTAAGTGGCTGACTTCGTCTCAGGTCTCACAGTTCCTGGGTTTGAGCCCCGCGTTGGGCTCTCTGCTGACAGCTGGGAGGCTGCAGCCTGGAGCCTGCTTCGGATTCTGTGTCTCCCTCTCTCTCTGCCCCGACCCTGCTCAGGCTCTCCCTCCCTCTCTCTCTCTCTGTCTCTCTCAAAAAATAAAAAATAAAAAAATAATTAAGTAATTAAAAAAATAATAAAATAAAACTGTTTCTACCTGCATGTGATATATGTTTTTATATGAAAATCCCAAGGAATCTACAAAAAAAAAAAAAAACCCTCCTAGAAGGTTATAAGATACAAGATAAACTTATAAAAATCAATTAATTGTATTTCTATAACCTAGTAATAAACATTGAATACTAAAATTTGAAATGCAAGACTATTTACAATCTCTCAAAAAAATGAAATACTTAGGTATAAATCTCATGAAACACATACAAGACTTGCATGTTGAAAACTACAAAATGCTGATAAGAGAAATCAAAGAAACTTCTAAATAAAGGGACTAACTTATCATGTCCATGGTATGGGAAACTTAACATTGTAAAGATTTAATTATTTTTTGAAGTTTATTTATTTATTTTGAGAGAGAGAGGTGAGAGAGGGCCAGAGAGAGAGGGAAAGAAAGAATCACAGGGAGGCTCCACACTCAGCACAGAGCCCAACATGGGGCCCAATCCCATGACCATGAGATCATGACCTGAGCCAAAATCAAGAGTTGGATGCTTAACCAACTGAGCGACCCCAGCACCCCTATATAGTAGAGATTTTAATTCTCCTCAAACTAATATACAGATTTACACAATTCCTATCAAAATCTCAATAAAATGTATGTAGATATGAACAAAGTTATTCTACAATTTATTTGTAAAGGCAAATGAACTATAATAGCTAAAACAATTTTGAAAAAATGAGAATTAAGTGGAAACAAGTCTACCTGATTTTAAAAATTATTTTATACTTCCTTAATCAAGACTGTGTAGCACTGACACATTGATCAATGGAACAGAATAAAAACCAAGAAATAGACCTACATAACTCTGCCCAACTGATTTTTGATAAATGTGCAAAAGCAATTTAATGAAGAAAAAATAGACTTTTCAACAAATGGCACTGGAGTAATTGGATATCCATAGGCAAAACAATGAACCTCAATCTAAATTTTATACCTTATACAAAAACTAATTCACAGTGGATCACACACTTAAATATAAAACATAAAGTTTTAAGAAAAAAAAGCAGGAAACAACCTAGGTACATAGGGCTAGGCAAAGAGTTCTTAGACCTGACAGCCAAAGCACTATCCACAAAAGAAAATATTTATAAATTAGATTTCATAAAAATTTTAAACTTTTGCTCTGCAAAAGATCCTGTTAAGAGGAGAAAAAGAAAAGCTATTGACTGGGAGAAAATATTTGCAAACTACATATTTGATAAAGGACTAGTATCTAGAATACATAAAGAACTCTCAAACTCAACAGTAAAATACCAAACAACTCAATTACATAATCGACAAAAAAACATGAAAATACACATGGCAAGTAAGCACACAAAAAGATGTTCAAAATCATTAGCTATTAAGAAAATTCAAATTGAAACCACAATGAGATATTACTATAGCTATATATAGAATGGTTAGAGATAAGCGGTCAAAATGGTTAAATATTTGAAGAACCAGGATGACTCATACATTGCTGGTGGGAATGTAAATAGTACAACCACACTGGAAAACAGTTTGGTAGTTTCTTTAAAAGCTAAACATGTAAACACCTTGCAACCCAGCAGTTGCTCTCCTGAGAGTTTATCCCTGAAAAATAAAAACTTATGTTCACATAAAAACCTATTCACAAATGTTTAGAGTAATTTTATTCATAATAGCCAAATACCGGAAATAGCTACGATGTCCTTCAATGGATGAATGGATAAATAAACCAGGGCACCATGGAATATCATGGAAAACTACTGAGCAATAAAACAGAATAAACTATTGATACACACAACGATTTAGATCAATCTCCAGGGAATTATGCTGAGTAAAAAAGCCAATCCTAAAGTTCACATACTGTATGATTATATTATAGAACATTCTTGAAATGACCAAATTATAGAAACAGAAGCACAATAGTGGTTGCCAGGACTAAAGGAGTCCATGTGGATGGGAAAAAAATGGATGTGGTTATAAAAAGACAAAATGAAGGATGCTTGTGGTGATGGAAATGTTCTGTACCTTGCCCTATCAGCATGAATTCCTTGACTGTGACATTTTACTTCAGTTTTACAAGATATTACCAATGGAGACAAATGGGTGAAGTGTACACAGAATCTCTATGTAGTATTTCTTGCAAACGTATATATATGAATCTACAATTATTGTTACAAAAGAATTTTTTTTAAATGAATGTGTTGGACTAGATTCTCTTTGAGTGATTTTCTATATCTGAAATCCCATGATTTGTGGGAACCTAGGGCTCTTGGTTATAAATGACTGTACTATTTCCAACAGGTGATGCTTCTTATAGATCTGGACACCAATGTTCATGCTGGTAAGCAAGGGTCTGGGCAACCTCAAAATGAAGATACAGGTATGTAGCTACATTAGATCCTACAGATCTAGATCTATTTAGAGATGGTGGGTGGGGGTGGGGAAGGAAGCCAGGCAAGGGGAACTCCTCACACAAAATGAATGGTTAATGGAAAAATCCATATCAGAAAGAACCCAGGCTTCCAAACAGAGTACTTTCCACCACAGCAGTTTGGAAATATCTATTGACGCACTGACAGCCAGTCCAGATCCTTAAATACCACCAGCCCAAACCTTTCCAGACCTTAACTAAGCCATCATTGGTAGATGAGAAAACTTGGACAACCCTAACAAGTAGCATTTTACCATGGCAATAAAGAAAGAGTTTTGTTTTTCTTTAATGACATCAGGAGCGCCTGGGTGGCTCAGCTGGTTAAGCAACCGACTCTTGATTCTGGCTCAGGTCATTATCTCACCGTCATGAGGTGGAGCCCTGTGTCAGCTTCGTGCTCTGCATGGAGCCTGCTTAAGATTCTCTCTCTTCCCCTCTGCCCCTCCCCCACACGTGTGTGTTAAATAAATAAATAAATAAATAAATACATAAAAATAAGGTCAGAAAAAAATAAAAGTGATCAGAAGGACAAGAGTAGGGTCAGCAAAGTTCTTCTGTAAAGTAACACACGGGAAATATTTTCAGCCTTGTAAGCCTTGTGGTCTCTCTGACAAGCATTCAGTTCTGCCTTTGTGGTACAACGGCAATCAGAGACAATCTGCAAACAAATGCAGGCGGCTGTTTTCCGACAAAACTTTATTTTCAAATAAGTTAGTGGGCCTGATTTCACCCACAGTCAATAGTTTGTGGTCCCCTGCCATAGAGAAACAACGGAAACATTTGGTTTTTGCGCCTATCGTAATGGTATTTACCTAATGAGGTTACCGTGAATAAAGTATCACATCGAAGTGCGTAGCAATGGCCATAGGACTAGTAAATAGTCCACAAATGTTAGAAAAGTACATCGTCCCTGGGGTAATGAAATATTCCACTTTTATTTGCATATTCTCGCTATTTTTTAATTGGCCAATGAATTTACTCACAGGTACTCTGTATGTAATTATTTCAATAATGTTAAAACTCAAAAAAAATTGTTTTCCTGTTCTGGGAGCTTATGCAAAAGTTCAGAAGGAAGATGATTAGATTTTTCTCCCCATAAGGTTGAAATCCCCCACAATCAGGCTTTTATTAAAGAACAGATACTATAACTGTAATGACAGGGGATACGGTTTGATACCAAAATAATAGAAATTCTAACTTTTACTTATTCCTCATATAGCAGAAACAGCGGGAGGAAGCTACATGGGAAATTTTCTGAAATGAAATATGAAGGCCCCCTAGTTTGTTACTAGAGCCTCATCGTGCGCTGCGCTCAGAACTGACCCTTTATAGGCACTTGCTGTTTTTGCCTGAAAAGCCATTAAGTAGACACTTCAACTTCCTAGTACACACTCTCTCTTCCTAGTTCTCTGGGATGGACAATGGCAAACATGCACTTCTGAGCATCAAAACCAGATCCTATCCTGGCAATTCCTTATTAGCCTAGATCTCTACTCCTTAGAAGGATTTTGAAAGAATGTGCATGCCTCCAAAGGGTATGATTTTAGGCCACTAAGAAAGACTCTCTGTTTAAAAAAAGAAAAAAAAAAAAATCCCAGGGCGCCTGGGTGGCTCAGTCAGTTAAGCATCTGACTTTTGGTTTCAGCTCAGGTCATGATCTCACAGTTCATGGGTTCGAGCCCCGCGTGGGACTCTGCTGACAGTGCAGAGCCTGCTTGGGATTCTCTTTCTCCCTTTCTCTCTGCCCCTCCCTACCTTGTGCTGTCTCTGTCTCTCTCAAAATAAATAAACTTAAAAGAAAGAAAGAAAGAAAGAAAGAAAGAAAGAAAGAAATCCCTCTAACTTACACAAAACACAGACAAGACTCATATGCAGAAATGTTCACTGCAATATTAGTAGTAGAAGTAAATAGAAAGCAATCTTCGAATATAAGAATAGAGTAATTATTAAGTAATATTATGTAGTCATTAAAATAATGTTTATTATGTATTTTTAATAACATGAGGAAAAACATATGTAATAATATTAAGTGAAGAGAAACGACATAAAATTACACAGTGCAATTTCAAATTTAATTGAAAAAAGGTGAGGCACAGACAAAAAAGACTGGAAGATAAATAGATCAGATAAAATACTAATGACATATGCCTTGGGTAATGGAATCATTGTGATTCTTCTTTTACATCCGTGTTGCACACATTTTAATCTCTGAATATGTTTCACTTTTAAAATTAGAAAAATAAATATTTATTTCTTTTTAGAAAAATAAGCACATATATTTAAAAGCCCTTTTCTACTTCTTCACAGATAATCTAAAATACCAGCAAGAAAGCTCCAAATGTTATATTCTCTCTAGCAAAGAAAATTACATAGGGGAACTGCCTACTTTAAACAATGTCTTTTCATGGGGCACCTGGGTGGCTCAGTCAAACATCCAACTCTTGATTTCGACTTGGGTCGCGATCTCACAGTTCACAGTTTCGAGCCCTGCGTGGGTTCTGTCAGTGCAGCGCCTGCTTGGGATTCTCTCCCCACCGCCCCCCCCCCACCCCTCCCCTGCTCTCTCTTGCTCTCAAAAATAAATAAATATACATTTAAAAAATAAACACTATTCAGTTCATTTAAACTATTATTTATTGACTATCAGACTGGAAATTCTGGTTTCCATTTATATTTTTTGTTGAGACCACTCAGTCCCCATTTGTCTCACTTACTTTTTTCTGTCAAACCACCCACTTCACCACCCTCAGCTTTACTTCATGTAGAGCTGACTCTGACCCCAACTGCAGACATGGACATGTGCCTCAGAGCTTGGTATTCTCCTGGCCTCACTAATAAGTTTGAAAAGGGGATGATCTAATCAGAGCCAGTGAGAAAACAAATGAGTATTTTGCTGCAACTATGGAAAGAAAGGCAATTTTTTCCCCACTGGTGTAGTCCGAGGACACGTAATATCCTCAGTTACCAGAAGGCTCCCTGTATAAAGTCTGAGAATAAAACCGTTAGGACCAGATTAACAAAGGCCAGCTACTTCTAAGCAGGAAATTCTCTACCAGAACGAAAGCAAAAACCCACTGATGCTGGATGAAGGATAGAAGTAAATATCTTCCACAACTTGCCATCCTGAAACCAAGATTCTACAAAATCAAGCCCAAGCAACTGCTGGCGGAGGGGCAGAAAAGCCAACTGAAGCCAACTTCAGGTATAAGACGTAGCTGCCATGGAGAAGATAAACAGGAATATTAATAAAGCACCGCTCATCAAAGCCCAGACACAAAGGGACTGCCTAAGACAAAGTTGAATAAGGGTAACAGATAACCTTCTCTATCCCTTCTAGAAGCTTAGCACTCGGTGACAAGCCTAGGAGGTCACCGTTGGGGAAGGGACAAGAGCATGAGGAGACACCACTTGAGTAATGCAGGCACAGATGGCTGAAAACTGAAGAGGTATCCCTGTTTGCTTCTATGCCCAAAAGATCAGAGAACTAGTACTTTTGTAAAAAGAGACCTGGAGGTTTTGTCTCTCACAAGCTATTGGGGGAGAAGGATAAACACATGACTCTACTATAAAACCTTGTGAAAATTGCGCAAATAGGCAGTTAAATCTACTCCAGACAAGGAAGTGATCAAGTGTGACCCAGGGGTTCCCATACAGCTTTAAGGCATGGAATCGGATTTGAGATGGGTTTCTGGTAAATCGGCAGGACCATGGTGGTCAGGTATCAAGGAGAAGACATGTCCCTGGCAGAGAAAGTCTATAATGTACTCTGGGAAGAGCAAGCAGACCACATTTGGGAGAGCAGAGAAAATGGCAAGTAAATAACTGTCTGCTGTAATTGGGCTAAAGGAAAAACCTCCACAAGGTGGCTTGGTCTCCGACCTAAAGATCCATGCTTTGCTTGATGATTCCAAGTTGAAGGAGAGCAAAGTTGAAGGTAAATGTGTGCCATAAAAATCAACCTCATTTTTCCATTAAAAAAGCAAGTAAAAGTAATTATTTATCTACCCAATTCACTTCTTGGATTATTTTGTTTTTGAACTGGCCTCAAAACATTAATCTCACCATATCATCTCTACTGATTCTGAGACTTGAGTCACAGTTTCAAAATCTTCCATTCATGGCTGAGAGATAGTAATAGATCCTGGAAATGCCAAAATAATTATAGTCCCAGCCAGAGCCCTCTGTGTATAACTAGTAAAATCAGAAAGTGTCCTAGCCTGGGGGACATATTTCTCTGGAAAGCACGCAGCACACTGGGGCCTCCCCTCTGCCCTGATACCTGAGGGGGCATCTAGGACATAGCTGTGTTTGTTCTCCATAAGGGTAGCCTTAGGCTGGGGACAGAGTTGAGGAGGCAGTGTTTTGAGCTGCCTTCCATCTCTACCCAGGCTGTGGTTTCAGACAACTCATCAAGGTTTATATGACAGGCATCCAGAAATGGGATTTAGGCCATGTAGGTAGGCGGTCCCACTCTGGCTAGTCTTCACAATGCTTTAAAATAGCGGCAAAGCCTTGAAACTGGCACCAGGAATGAATCTCCTCTGGACACGTCACCAATGCACCAATGCTTCTGAAGGCCAAGTTTCTGTGCTCAATGTCTTCTGGAGACCTGAGGACCCTATAGGGTTCAGCACTGGTTAATCATTTATCAATGGGTTTACTCTTTATTCAGAAGTAATTCACATAACAACTGCCATAAATTTCAGTTCCCACTTGGCATAATGCCTCCAGATCGGTTGTCCTTTTCTTGACTAAAACACTCATAGTGCTTTGAAAAAAATCAAAAGTGTCACTTAAATTTCTTAAGATATTTCACAGTGATTTTATCCACCTATTTTAGAACTTTTGAAATCATATCCTTTGTGTGTATTAGAGAAGGCCTCAAGAAGCCATTGGCCTTGGTCCCTGGTTCAAGCTAGTAAGGTTTTATTATCTCCACCCTGTAAATGAGACAAACTCAAAGAGAGGTGACTGTGATTTGCTTTAAATTGTGAAAGAATAAATAACGACAGAGCCAACACAACAATGCTAGTAGTCTCCTGTCTCCTAATGTTGTATTTCTTTCAGTTACAGCCCTGCTGTTTTTGCCACCATTAACAGCTAAAGTAATACATTCAGAATTCAGAAAAATTAAGAGGCAGTAAACAATTATGTTTAAACTGGGATCTTAAGCCATAGCCTTTCATTTACTTAGCCAAATGAATCTGGTCATGCTACTTAACCTCTCTACACCTCAGTTTCCTCATCTGCAGAAGAGACATGATAATTCCTTACAGGGTTTCTGAGAGAATTAAGTACGTTACTGTGTGTAAAGTTCCTAGTCCACGTCGATCACCATATAGGTATTTGCTACTATTATTGTCATTTCAACTCCTGACCTGTTCCTACTTTTCCCTGTGGGATTCAGTGCTTGCATCAACTTCCCCCCCACCCCCACCCAACTGTAGAAACTAGGAACCTTAAAGACACCCTTAATCCTACTCATCCTGTTCACCTCTTCTCTCTTACCCCACAATCTATGGATCATGAAATCTTCTCAATTCTAAGTATCTTTCTTTTTTTTTAAGTTTATTTATTTATTTTGAGAGAGAGAGAGAGAGAGAGAGAAAGAGAAAGAGAGAGAGAGAGAGGGGGAGAGATTGAATCCCAGGCAGGCTCTGTGCTGTTGGTGCAGAGCCCGACTCGGGGCTCGAACTCACGAACCCTGAGATCATGACCTGAGCTGAAATCAAGAGTCAGATGCTTAACCGACTGGCCACCCAGGCTTCCCCAAGTCTAAGTAACTTTTCAAATCCATTCTCTACTCAGCATCCTCTGTGCCAAGGCGGCAGTTGCAACTGAATCTCTCACCTATTTCAAACACCTCCTGCCAGGTCTCTCCTCCTCCCACCAACCTTCCTCCCGCCATGATACAACATTCTTTGGAAAGGTGAATCCTACCATATCATTTCTCATTTCCAGCAGCAGCATCATTGTGTCCACTAGGCTGGCAACACAATCATTCTAACCAATTCTAGCTCCACCACCAAAGATTCTAATTCAGGATGTCTGGAGCAGGGGCTAGGAATCTATTCTTTACAGATTCTTCAACTTGAATCTGGCACAGTTTTTTCAGGGACCAGTGTTTGGGAATCAAAAGGGTAAAATGTGCACTCGTGAGGGTGTCTTATAAAGCCTTTCATGATTTTGCCCTCACCCACCCCTCCAGGGGAATTAAATGCCACCTCTCCCTTTGAAGTTGTCTTTGACTGAGTTTCTCTTTCATCTGCACTCCCACAACTCCATGTAGGTAACTCTCCCAGTGGCACCTATTTTATCATACTCTCATTACGTTTGTGCCCCTGGCTCCCCCACTTGTAGGGCCAACTTCATGGCCACATGTCTGAGTAATTCCTCAGTGCCCTGCGCTCAAAAGGGCCCTGAACTTGGCTTAATGCTCGGCTAGAGCCACCCTGAAATTCTTAATAATTGTTGAACAAGGGGCACCTCATTTTCATTTTGCACTAGGCCCCACAAATTATGTACTCAGGCCTGCCCGCTCGACTGTGAACTCCTTTAAAACAAAAGCTTTTTGCTATTCACTCAAAATCCTCGTTGGTTAGCACAGAGAAGTCTTGGCACAGAGTAAGGGTTTGGTAAATATTTGTTGAGTTGATACATGAACGGATGAAAGGATACCATAAAGGATCTCATAGAAAAATAATGTCGTATGGCTAATTAACTCCAAAGAATAAGCTCTGTTTATGCTTGGAGGAAAGAGGAGTCGATTGATAAATTCATAAGATGATTGGCCACTCCAAACAAATAACATACAATTTCCTAAGTTTCTTTTTAGATTATTCAAACTGCTTCTCCCTTTAAGCCCTGCTGCCTCCCTATTCTCAGAATGCAAAATTACAGGTTAATGGAGCTTGCAATCATGCTATCAAAGATGCCCTGACTGTGTGTGCCAAGCACTATGCTAAATTCTGAGGCTAGGGAGAAAGGGAAGGGGGAGGCTAGAGAAAGGTGAAGTAAGCAGGGTCCCTGTCCTCAAGAAGCAATTAAATCTTACCCCTCAAGAGTTTATGTCTGAGATGAGTTGACTTCATGGGAGTTCTGCAGCAATGAATCAAGAATAAAGACACTAGACTTGGCCAGTGGCCCAGCTTCCTGAACACTTCAACTGACAAAATGTCTCAGTCTGAACACAATTCCCCCACTATGAGATCTGTGGGTTCACTAGTTAACATTGGCAACCGACTCGGAGGTGCTCACGGAGCATAATAAATAAATGGCTATTGAGGTGGGGGGGGGGTGTGCTTTCGCTTCCTGGTGTTAGAGAAGAAAAGACGAACATTGGCTCTGAAAGTGAGCCAAATAATTGGTGAGGACAGATGTCCCTTGCTCATGCTGAAGGCACGACAGGGCTTTCAAAGTGGCAAAGACCACACACCACCCTGCTGCCTTATTATGCGCTCATCACAGCACTGACTTCTTGCCGTTCTCAGAAACGACATGGAAGTTCAGAAAGAGTTTCTCTTGCTTTTCCCCACTCACCAGGCTTTAGTTATGCAGTCTACTCGTTGCTATGACATACATGATAACGTTAAGAGATTGCAGTCAAAAAACTATAAATGCTGCTAAACATGTAGAGATGTACTCAATTTCAAGCCAAGGAAATGCAAAAGTAATACAATAATAAAGTATCATTTTCATATATCAGATGAGCCAGAGTTGAAAAGATGGATAATGCTCAACACTGGCAAATGGGGTAGAGAAAGCAAATATTCTCTAAAACACAAAACAAAACAAAAAAAATTGCGAGTCAGACTGTAAATTTAGTACATGCACAATCTTATGAGAGGCAATTTGGCATTATGCATCACTCAAAATTTAAACATACATCCCCTTTTGTGCATCAGTGCTATTTCTAGGACTTTATCCTATGGAAATAAACTGACAAATATATGAAAGTACACGTACAAAGTTGCCCATCACAGTCAAAACATTTAGAACTAACACAAGTGTGCCACACGAGGTATTTGCTGAATATGCCATAGTTCATTTAAATACAATTTAAACATTAAAATAGTTATGTGGAAGCAACAATTATCCAAAAGAAAATATATCCATGATATGTTTTTAGCAGTGATGAAAAGGACAGCATAAAAAAGTATAGAGGGAATGACTCCATTTTTTGTTTAAATAAAATATATCTGTGAATGTGTATGCATGTTTAGAATAGAGTGTGATTGCTTTTATTGTGTTTTGGCATGAGGCATAGTGCAAATAAATGGGTGATCTCCAAATACAACATGCTTCCTGTATTTAGACATGTATCGGGGGGAAATGGAAGTCTTGAAGAAATAATATGTTCGGTGGTATGCTGGTAAATATTGAACAACTGGCCTTCAGGTGGGTCAGGATGTAAGTCCTGTGTTGCATTTACCAATTTCTATGGCATAAATATTCGCAACATTATTCATTTCAGGTTACTGAATGTGGAGTCGAAAGAGACATAAGTAGCACACCATTATGTAGTATTTCCATGATACAGATACACAGATGTAAATAAACACAACAGTATAGATAATAGTAAAGTGTAGAAATTTTATATGTTAGATGAATTTTGCGTATGCACTTTTTATAAGTCTAGAAAGAGAGTCAACAATACTGATCATGGTCTGAGTGGAAGATTTATGAATCCTATCTACTTCATTTTTTACACTTTTTTTGTCATTTCAATATTTTTATAGTAAACATGTTATGTTTATAATCAGAAAACAACTCAAGGGTTGATTTTTTTTGTATTTTCTAGAACCTAGGAAAGAAAAAAAAATCGGGGAACATTACTTTCAGAAACAAGTCTCGCTAGAATAAAACACTTCCCCCAAAGGAGTATGGTTTCATTAGGGTGTAACTAAGAATAATGGTAAGCAATATTCTAATCAATTAAAGCAGGATATCTTTGTTAAGTCACCATGTAAGGAAATGAGCACTCAGTATTTCGAAGATGTTTCAAAGCATAAATATGTAACAATAGAATTCAAAGGAATTCGAGCTCCCCGATGGTCGGATACTCTCCCTCTACAATGGAGGAAACTTAGTCCCAAGACAGGGAGAGGTTTTCTCAAAGTAAGCACTACAAGGTCTAAGGGAACTCAGTTCCTCTCTTTATAAATGGTCTCTGTAGCTTGTGAATAGAAGTGTACATTCCTTCCTTGTCATTATTTACTGAGATGAGATGACCTCATTTTGGGGGGTAGTAGTCATTCAATTGGTTAATTGTTGAAGCCCTGACTCTTCCTTTGTTTAGATAATAGGAGCTTACACTTACCTAGAATTTTATACTCCTCAAAACCCTTCCCCATAGCTTATTTCAGCGGATCCTCATATGAGCCCTGTGAGACAGATAGGGCAAGAAGGACCACTCCTATTCGACAAATACGGAAACAGGCTAGAGCAGCAAGTGGCTAGCCCAAGGCAAGTGAGAGCTGGGCCTCTGGTCCACTCGAGGAGGCACTGCCTAGGAGTCAGTCATCTGGAGGAACCTGTTCTGAAGGTTACTCCCCCCCACTTTCTTCCTCGTCCTTCTAACAAATTCTTTCTTCTCTTGTCTCCTGTCTCATTTTGCACTTAAGAAATATTACTTTCATATCACCTAGAGTTGCTCTTTAGTTCTTATTACTTTTATTCTGGAATGGAAGACAGTCCCAGGCATCTTTAGGCCTGGAAATATTCTGGTTATTCATTTGACATGAGGGCTAAACCCCCGAATGTTGTTTTTTCTTGAAATTTGAAGTCATTTCTGTCATTGAAGGAATAACTTCTGCAAAGGTCCAAATAATGTATATTATAAAGCAAGAAACTGTAAACAGTTTGGGGTGACATATTTGTAGATAATTTTTTGGCTTTCTAAAAGGGATTAAAATTGAAGTCAGAAAAGATGGATTTATTCAGGAAATACAAATCTACAAATCATATATAACAAAACAGATCCTAGAGAATCGAAGATCACACGTTCTCCCAAGCTTTGTTATATCAAGGGAGGAAGTGTGATCTGTTAAGAGTACAATGTCCTCGGGAAGGATTGAAAAAGGTATCACCAGGCTATGTTTAGGTCCAGAGGCAAAAAGAGGTACCAACTTAATTCATATGGTATCTCAGCTCCTGGACTTACTGGCTGATGCAACCTTAGACAGGTAAATTCTCAGTGCATCAATTTCTTCATCTTTAAGGTGTGATTCATAGTAGGTACCTTACGAAGTATAGTAAAAACCAAATTAGCTAGTGGCCAAGAAAATACTGGGTAAACTCACTCTCACTATAAAAATATGTGGACTATCTTTTAGATATCTTAATAATTTTGGGGGCACCTAGGTGGCTCAGTTGGTTAAGCGTCTGATCTCCACTCAGGTCATGATCTCATGGTTCATGAGTTCAAGCTCTGTGTCAGGCTCTGTGCTGACAGCTTGGAGCCTGGAACATGCTTCAGATTATGTGTCTCCCTCTCTCTCTGCCCCTCCCCTGCTAGTGTTCTCTCTCTCTCTCTCTTTCTCAAAAATAAATAAACATTAAACAATTTTAAGGCATCTTAATAATTTTTGTGAGATCTTGCCATTCACAACACCATGGATGGACCTAGAAGGTACAGCGCTAAGTGAAATAAGTCAGAGAAAGACAAATACCACATGATTTCACTCACATGTGAAATCTAAAAAACCAAACAAACAAACAAAAACAGGCTCATAAACAAAGAACAAACTGGTGGTTGCCAGAGGGGAAGGGGTTGGGAGAATGGGCAAAATGGGTGAAGGGGACTAAGAGGTACAAACTTCCAGTTATAAAATAAAGAAGTCATGGGGTAGGAAAGTACAGCATAGGGAATATAGTCAATAATATTGGGATAAAATTGTATGGTGACATACGGTAACCTCACTTATTGTGGTGAGCATTTTGTAATGTATAGAATTGTCAGATCACTGACAATGGAATGTCCACCTGAAAATAATATAGCATTGTGTGTCAGTTATCCTCTATCATAAATAAGTAAAGAAGTAAATAAAAAATAAGTAAATACATAAATAAATAAGAGATCTTGATAATTTTGGAAGTTTACAGCTCTGGGCACAGGGAATGGAGCAGTGAGTTACAAGGGACAGAGTCAGACACAGCAACAGGCAGGTGGCCAGGTCTCTCCAGGCGGAACAAGATGGAGAGCCCAAGACTGCATACTAATGGCCGCATCTCCCCATTAGGGAGACTGCTGGCCAAATGACCGCTCTCCGGGAAACACAGAGTGCCTCTCCATACCAAAGGCTGCCTCCTAACTGGACTTTCAGAGGCACACAACATGAAGTTGACACCCTGCTGCACCAGGCGGTGCCATTATGAGGATGAACTGTGAACAAAATTGCCACGCCGCAATGTGTAGGCTAGAGTAGCAGGACGGTGGTTTCCCTAGCACTAGGAATGTCTACTAGCCAGTGGATGACTCTGAATGACTACTGAATGACAAATCGTCAAAGAGCAGAAATGAGAGTATGAGAAAAGAGTGGGTGTGTTTCCATCTGAGGATTTGAGGGAGGAGCCCCTGCCTTCTGGCGAAGGGATTCCAAGATGAGGGTCAAATTTTCAACTCAATATGGGGAATAATAGAAGATTCACTCCTCAACATAGGGTCAGAAGGTCATCTCTAGTGATATTTGCTTAGGGCCTAAAGACACTTGTCATTCGGCAGAGTCAAATCCAAAAGAAGTAAGGAGATGGTTAAGAAGCCCATGTAGATTTGGGTGCCTTTTATTCCCTTATAATTTTTTCAGCTTTGATAGCAAAAGGGATCTACTCTTGAAGGTCCAAAAAATGTTGTTGCTATAGGAACAGGTAAGCAGATTAGACTTGAAAGACCAGTTTAGGAACAAAGAATTTAATAGAGCTAAAGCAATTAACCAAGAAAAATTTTAAATAAACATCTTTTGGGTTTCTTATTTATATATTAATTCCAAGAAGATAAAATGCTATTATAGAATGGGAGTATCACATTTTAACATTTTAATTACACCATGACTGGTATAGACTATACTTACACAATCAGCAGAAAGGCCTTATTAATCAGAAGTACACATTTCTAACTCTCTCTTGATTGCATTGTAATTGACAAATACAGCTTTAAATTCAGCAAGAACATGAGAATCATCTTTGATTTTCCTATAGTTCCTCAGAGGAGAACACATCTAAAATAAAAGAGACAGTGAACTGCAGAAAGTTTTTTGTAATCAATCTCTATACCTAGAGACATACAAGCAAAATTGTAGAAGTAAACAGCGAAGTGTGTAGGCTGATAATTGTTAATATTTTATGTTTTCCCAGTCCAACATTCTTTGTGAACACAGATATGTGAGAAGAGAGTCAAAGACTCAGCAGCACTCCTACCTCACTGTGGATGTTCTGTTTCTTCCTATCAAGGAATACACTGCATCCCAACATTAGGGATTTGCTGAAATCATTAAAGTTCTGAACAGAACTTGCTAGACTCGTGAGGCTCAAAAATGCTTCATAAAGTGGCATTGTGCTTCTCTCCCTTTCTGTTTCATTTAAAAAGAGAACATTCTTGATAAAATGAATACAGTGTTTTCATTCTAGCAAATTTCTGCTGTCAGAGATTACATTTATGGGACAGAGAGACTTTTTGGACACTACCTTTTCTCACATAATACCAGAGTCAAATTGCAAAGAAGCATGTGAATGTCTGAGAGAGAGTGTGTGTGTGTGCATATGCATGCGCATGTGTGTGCATGTGTGCATGCGTGTGTGTGTGTGTGTGTGTGTGTGTGGCAGGGGACAGTATCGGAGGCTGGGGAATGGGAATAGGAAGAGGTGAGTGTGGCTAGAATCTTACCATTTCATTCTCTTCTCCTTCATTGAGCAGAGCGTGCTGGCCCTTCTCAAAGTGGTCCCCCATGAAAAAGTGATTCCACTCCTCCCTGGCCTTCCTGAACAGGAGCCTCCGAGACCAACCTGCTGAGCCACCGCAGCTAGCCAGCTGACTGAAAGAGTTAATGATTCTCCAGGTTAAGACTCCTTCTTGTGCACACACCTACTCTCGGCAAATGACAATACTTAGCAAACTGAACTCCTCCCACCAGTCGCCCTCTGCTCGGAGGAATTTCTGCCTTGCTTACAGCATTGTCTCAGAGCAGCTGTCCCCAAAGAGGCTGCTCCCATGCCGGTCTTTTTGTGCCCAATTTACAGGGAAAGAACTCATTGCCTGCCCAGTGCCTGCCAGCATAAGACATCTGACTGCAAATCCAACAGGACAATGCCGAGTTGGCAAGACCTTTCCGAGGAGTGGGGGAGCGGGCTCAAGAACTCCCAGGTCACTGCTTTATTCACAGAGGCTAAGGAATTGGGGTGGGGGGTTGGGGAGGGGTGGCTGACAGAGCTGCAGATTTTATTTGATTACTGAAAGCCCCAATCCACCAGCTTTTAATAGTATCCTCATTCATTTTGCTTACAAAAGGTACAAATTACGACTAATCCTCTTCCAAAGTTATTTGTAATCACATTTCTTTGTGCATGCAAAAATGTTCTACTCAATGTGTATGTGGAATTGAGTTTACTTTTGGGAAAACCATGGAGAAAGAACAAAGGTATAATCAAACTATTATAGGTGGTCTCCTCTCACTAAGATATTGGTGGTTAAACTCTTGAGGAAGTCTAGAAATAAAATATTCACATGACTATGTGGCAAGACTCATTTTTTAATTTATCCACACCTTCATTCAATATACATAATCTGAGCACGGGGACTGCCCATATAAATCAAGTGATATCTGCTACCCTCAGACTCACGTCAGGATTCAAACGTGCAAATAAATATGATAGAAGGAGGTTTGTTACTATGAAAGCTGGACCAGAAGTCTGAGAGAGCTGTCAGAAGCCTCAACATGGTGTAGGGGAACACACAGCCACTGTGGCTCTGGAGAGAAACCTGGATCCCAGCTGCTGGTCCATGCTCTGTGAGCCATGTGATTATTTAACCTACAGGAGCTGCCTCTTCTCATCCAGTAATTTGAGGCATTGAATGAGGACTTGGGAGAGCATATTGTACAGCTCTGATCAAGTGCTGTTGGTGTCATTAAACTAAAGGTCCAATATAACAGCAGGTAGTAGAACATAGTGGTTAAAGGTGTGTGCCCTGAACTTGAAGAGCCTGGGTTTCAATTTGGGCTGTGAACCAAGATGGCCTAGTTCTGCCATTTTAGGATAATATGTGTCATAAGCTTTAGAAAACCATTATTTCCTCACATAAAGGTGATGATAATAGAACTTACCTGAACTAGAACTTCCTAAAACTGTTGTGTGAAGAACAGTACAAGGGAAGAAGTATGTGTTCAATAAAGGAGAGTTATTTTTACCTTCACCGTGTCCACTCACTCCTTCAAGCTACAACTCTTGGCACTAATATCCCCAACTTGACCCTAGTAGCCCTAACAAGACCACGACTAGGGGTGCCTGGGTGGCTCAATCGCCTAAGAGTCAGACTCTTGACTTCGGCTCAGGTCATATCTTATGGTTCATGAGATTGAGCCTTACATCAGGCTCTGCATGTTGTCAGCTGTGGATCCTGCTTGAGATTCTCTCTCTTCCTCTCTCTCCGCCTCTCTCTCTGTCAAAATAAATAAACAAACTTAAAAAAAAGATCAAGACTAAAGTGTGTGTGTGTGTGTGTGTGTGTGCATGCACACACATAAAACCTTGATCAAATGATAAAGTATCAGCAAGATAAACATAAAAAATACTAAGCTATTGTAATATGAATTACAAAACATATGCATACTGTTTTGAGTTTCCAAATATCATTAGCACACATTTCATCAAATAAATAGAAGTGAAATTAGCATTTCACCACAAGATCAAAATACAAGGAGTATGGGATTTTGGGGGGGGGAGGGGATGAAAATGTTCCAGAATTAGACAGTGATTTTTGGCTGCACAACTTTGTGAATATACTAAAGTTCACTAAATTACATACCTTTAAAGAGTGAATTTTGTGAGTGAGAGTTATCTCAATAAAAAACTTACCTCACAGAAAGGTAAGTGAACACGTTAGAGCTCCAGCAGGCAGTCATTCAAATATGTAGGAGAGAGATGATTACAGTGAGATTTCAAAGTTTGCACCAACTGATGGGGGTTGAGTGTTAGTATGTAAAGCGGTGATAAGCATCCTGATGCCAGAGTGCAGGTAAGAGAAGAGGGTTTCATTCTCTTGTCCATAATTGGTAATCCTTGCACTGGTACCCCTGGCTGGGATCCTCAATACACTTGGCAACTCGGGCACCACCGTGAGTGAGGATGAGTGTGCAAATGATTAAGAGTTCAAGGAAAGCCTTCGCCCAAACTTATGTCACTCAACAAATCTACTCATGCAATAACAATATTGAAGCCAAACTTGAATAGCAAAAGAAGTCCCTAAGAACACAAAACATTTTTGTGAAACCCAGGGAAATCTGTAGGAAATCATCTCCAACGACATGGTCCAGTAGAACTGACGACTGTGAAATAGTGACAGTTTCCTCACGTTCCTCCAGGAGTTCTAATAGTAAAACATCCCAGTGCCCCAATGGCAGCGTGACTTATGAGCAGTGATCTTCCAGTATATATACAGGTTCATGTGCTATATACAAAGTGTTCTGCAAGGAATGTTGCCTTTATTTGGCTAGGAAAGCCTCTGTGTGGAGGAAGCATTTGAGAAGGGCCTTGAAAACAGACAGGGAAGGAAGGTCTTAGCAGGTGGAGATGCTGAAGCCTGGACTGGGAGTGGGGCCACTCCCAGAACAAGAATGTGAAGCAGGGGAGCCATCAGAAGGAGAGGCACACAGCTTTGTCCAGGGTGCATTCATCACCTTTCCTGTAGCCAGGCTGTGTGACAGAAGAGGAGAGCGAGATGTGGCAGAAAATACAGATCAAGGCCATTCCAGGGAGGTCTTGAATTTGAGGCCTGGGTCTGGACTTAATGCAATGGGTAATGACACAAGTGAAGGCAAACTGGTTTCATAAATACACACATTTTTTTGTGATCAGCTCCTGTGTAAATATTATAGGAATCATTGCATCAGCAGGTTCTAAAGTGATATTAAACGCCTTTGGAGAGTTCCCTTGAACCCTCTAAGTGACATCCTCAATTTCCCTGTTGGAAAGTTTAATTTTTTTGTTAAAAAAAAATTTAATAGACTTTTTTTTAGACTAGTTTTAGGTTCACACCAAAATTGAGCAGAAGGTACAGAGATTCCCATATACTTTCTGTGTATACACATCCTTCCCCCCTATTGTCAACACCCAGAATTATGCATTTGTTACAGTCGATGAACCAACCTCAAAACATCATTTTCACCCCAAATCCAAAATTTACATTAGTGTCATACATCCTATGAGTTTTGACAGATGTATAATGGCATATATATCCACCATCACAGTATCATACAGACTAGTTCCACTGCCCTAAAAATTCTCTCTGCTCCTTATATTCATCCCTATGTCTCTCCCAACCCCTAGCAACTACCGATTCTTTCACTATCTCAATCATTTTGCTTTCTCCAGAATGTTATACTATTGGAATCATACAGCATGTTGCCTTATCAAAGTGACTTCTTTCCTTTAGTAATATACATGTAAGTTACCTCCACGTCTTTTTGTGCCTCAATAGCTCATTCCCTTTTATTGCTGAATAACACTTCACTGCCTGGATATACCATGGTTTATTTATCCATTCACCTCCCAAGGACATCTCGGTTGTTTCCAAGTTTTGGCAATTATGGATAAAGCTGCATACATTCATGGAAGGACTTTTGTGTAGACACATGTTTTCAACACAGTTGATAATGTTGTCAGGGAAGCGCAAATTAAAACAACAATGAAATATCACTACAAATCTATTAAAATGGCCAAAATTGATAGCACCGACAACACCAAGTGCTGACAAGTATGTGGAGCGAAAGGAACTCCCATTCATTGCTGGTGGGAATGCAAAATGGTGCAAACACTTTGGGAGACAGTTTGGGGGTTTCTTTTTGTTTGTTTGTTTGGGGGTTTCTTACAAAATTAAGCATCTTTCCATATGTGTTTCTTGGTATACCCAAAGGGGTTGAAAGTTTAGATCAGTCTTTCTCTTCCCAGTTTGCCTGTTCAATATTTCTATTCTGCACTGCAGGTGCCTCACACATGGTGAGAAGAGCAGATATGGATTTGGTGTGGTCTGAATTCAAATCGTGACATTTTGCTGACAGTTTCCATTTATTCATTTAATACTTATTTGATTGACTTCAGTATATCAAGACCTGTACTAGATGAAGAACAGAGATTACTAGAATACACCTTTGAAGAGTGAAGTGTGCTGGAAAGCAAGACCAACACTAAAATATAAATTACAAAACATGTGCTAAATACAAAGGAGTGGCAGAGGGAGTCCAGGTAGAGAATGAAGCCGGGAAGGCTCCGTGGAGGTAGGGAGCTCTATGCTGGCCTAGATCAATGGAGATGGCTAGGGAAAACATTACTGGAAAAGGAGACACAAAGCAAAGGCACAGAGGAGTTCTTGCACAAGAGCTCCTTCAGAGACTACGAATCACACACATATGCTGATGACCTAGAATTGAGAGGAATGTCTGAAGAAAAGTTGCTTCAGCCATTCTCTGATTCTCCCTCTGCACTCATTTCCTCTTAAACATTTCATCTCCAAATAAGAATGAAAAAGGAAAAAAAAGAAAAGAAAAGAAAAGAAATAATTAGCTACTTCTTGGTTGATCTGGTATCTCAGCTTGCTCTCATTTATCCCACGAGGATACCCACTGCTCTGAGCAATTCTCAACCTCTTTGGGTGTATATAACAGATGTTAAATGGAAATAATGGCAGGACTAGTTTCTGCCAGCACTGTGGGGATGCTGATACTTCTCTAGCCTAACCCATTTAGACGGTGTGAAGATAAGTGGTAATAATGTTTCATCATATATTAATTTCCACCTTTCATCTGAGAACTCCATAGCATATTACAAACATTATTCCTTGCAACATCTCTGTGAAGTACAGAGGTGAGTAATATTATTGCCCCCACTTGAGAGCTGTAGGAACTGAGTCACAAAGAGGTCAAAGAACTGTTCAAGGTCATGTGTCCTCAGCATGGAGTAGAACCTCAATAATGTGCAGCCTTTCTGCCTTGTCATTGTTGGCAATGAGCTGCCTCAAGCTTCCTCTTTAGTCCTCATTACCCAAATCTGATATTTGTAGAATACTTGAGACTGTTGGCTATAGAACTTTATCTAAACTCAAAGTTTTACTGTTTTTATTAACTAACTTAATCTGCACTAATGCATAATGTGGAAAACTGAAGATGTGATGTCCCAAAGAGGAATTACCTGCCTCAAGGTGCTGATGTGAAGCTCAATTGAATTAATTAATGTTTGTAAAACATTTAGCAACCCTTAGATTAAAGGGTCTAATACAAAGATACAAGGCTTTCCCTTTAATTACAGAAGAAAAGAGCTCGCTAATGGCTATCTCTACTTCTCAGAGGCGTTGTCTCTGATTCTCCCTGCTCAGCACTGGGGTCTGACCTGCTTTAAGGTGGTTTGGGGTGGCTCATATATCCACATTCAGAAAAGCCCCATTCCCGTGCATTCTGTGATTTCCAAAACTAAACTAAAAGATTCCTCTCTAAAGGTAAGGCGGCTTCCCCTCTGTGAAGCTTACCTTGGTTGGCAACTAAGATGATAATTTTAGGTCACGAAAGACAGTCTATTTAGAAAAAAAAAAAACTTCAGGCAGAAACTTCATGCCAGTGTACTTAATTCTAAGAACTTTTAAGCTAGAAATTTGAATATAGAAAATAATACATTTTAGAGTGTAACTGTTAAGAATTATAGACTGTTACGATTCAGCCTTAGACATTACTAAATGACCCTCATTGTTTCTTGGGTGAAGAAAAAGTTCCAGGAAGACTGTATAATGACGTGTCCAGGGTTACAATATGCAAGATGGGATTCAACTCAGGGACTTAAGTTTTGTATAATGTACGTCACATAGCACCATACTGCTGTCCACCTTCCGTAAAAGAACCAGAGTCAGATATTTGAAACATTCTCTCTAGAATATTTAAAAGAGAATTTCATTTGAAAAGCTTGATTTAAATAGAAAATTCCAAGGACCCACCAATTATATAAGGCTATGGCCATATCACAGAATTGTAGGGTGTTTCCCATCACTTGGGCAGGATAGAGAGGGATTGGGACATGGCATTGGATATACCTACTGGGTTAAAAAAAAAAAAAAAAGCTGCGCTTGGGAAACTGATGAAATTGCAGGAGCTAACAAAGGAAGTTTAATCTAGCCAGCAACTGAAACTTATGTCAATCTTTGCTTACAGCTCAAGAGAGCAGTTGGCCAAGGAAGTGGGGGGAGGGACATAAAACAGAAGTGGAACATTTCCAACAAGCTGTTGGAGTCCAGCTATGAGGAACATGGGGCAGGTGATACCTGGAAATCCAGACAGTAGGAAGCTGGCTCCTGGAGTCCGTCCTCTAGTGGCCAATCCCACCAAGGGACTTTGGGTCTGAGGCCAGGTTCCAATACCAAGAGCCTGGCAAGAGAAAGACTAGTCCTTACTTTTAGGGAGGATCTGGGCTAAATATGAGTGGCCAGACAGGGACTTGGAACCTAGACTTAGGAATGAAGTAGGAGCCCAATTAGAAGTATCAGGGCACCATTTCTGGTCAGACTGGTAGGGAGTGTGATATTGCTGAGCACTGACGAGCCAGCCTGAGCAGGGTTCAGGACCTCCACCCTGGCCCCAGAATGACCCAGACACAGGGCTGGCCACCTGGTGGGAATCAAGAACGGATCCCGGCTGGAGATGGAAAGAGAGAGACAAAGCTGGGACTGGCTATCGGGCCTCTCTGTTTCCCTCCTCCCTGATGTCCATTTTATGCTTAGTTATTGCTCTCATCAACAAGTAAGAAGCTGCACAGAACATAGGAGACCCTCAAGTAGATCAACCCATGACATTTTGGGAGAAGACTAATGAAGTTCAGAGCTTTGATTTGTCCATATTACACATGTCTTTCAAGGCCCTAAGCAAATGGGTAATGGGAAATATTATTTCCTGGTGAAAAAAGAGAATGGAAAGCGGAAATAAGGCACCCCTAGTACTCAGACACCCCCACCCCCATTAGTGTGGCATCTGAGGGGGCTGAGGTTTTTGAGCTCTCCCTCAAGCCGCCATTAACTCTGCCAAAGACCTCAAATTAACAACCGAGTAAACACTGCGTTTGCCATGCAAATGCAACTTTGAGCTAAATCCTCCAGCCTCCAGCCTAATCTCCGTTCTCTCAGAGGGGGATGGGAGCTGTCCCTGTCTTGGCACTTCCCTCCTTTGCCAGTCCCTGTGAAACCCTCTTTTCTGCGTGGGCCACAGGAGTCTTACTACACTTCTCTCTGCACTGGGACTTGAGCCCGGTCGTCTCCCCCTTCCTCTCTGTCTCTCTTTGGCCCCAGGGCCCTTGTATCTGGCTGGTTGTGTGTCTTGTTGTTGCTCTGTTTATTTCTCATCCACTCTTCAGGAGGCGGCTTAGAACAGCAGAAGTTTTTTAAAACAGTGGTGGCTGTCAGTCACTCCACAAACCTTGGTCCAAACCCAGACCTACCATACCAGAGTCCCTGGGAGAAGAAACACAAGGTTTGACAACTATAGGTTATATTATACTTGCATTACTTTAAAAAAAAAAAGGAGAATAAAAGAATAAGCTAGGTGTATAATCATGGCAAGCTGTCTATGATACATACCTGCAAAGTTAAGTTACAGAATGCTGTGTAGAACATTATCCCATTTCTATAACAGCACAAAACATATGTATGTGGGGGTGATGGGGTGTATTTAAGGGTATTAAATCAAAGGAGTCCTTGGACTTGGGATTTAAGTCACTGATCCCCATTTCCCTCTGCCACCCCCCACCCCAAATCCTTGATGCACTGAAACCAGATCTAGCCTTAGATCACACACTGTATATTATGGCTCTACCATTTAATAGCAGTGGAAAAGTTGTTAGCTTACTCACCTACCCTATGCTTCAGTTTTTCACCTGTGAAATGGAATATTACTACTTTATTCTACGGGATGTAGTAAGGATATGTAAGATAACATGTACATGCCCAGCCTAGTGTCAGAAAACTTAGAAAAATATTTTTAAAGAAAAGATACTAAAAATTTGAAAGTACTCAGTCAGTTAAGCGTCCAACTTCAGCTCAGATCATAATCTCACAGTTTGTAGGTTGTAGCCCTGCGATGGGCTTTGTGCTGACAGCTTGGAGCCTGGAACCTGCTTCTGATTCTGTGTCTCCCTTGCTCTCTGCTCCTCCCCTGTTCGTGCTTGGTCTCTCTCTCTCTCTCTCCAAAAAATAAAATAAAAACATTAAAAAATATATATGTAAATACACACACACACACACACACATATATTTTAGGGGTGCCTAAATATATATTCAGGGGAGCCTGGAGCCTTCTTCGGATTCTGTGTCTCCCTCTCTCCCTGCTCCTCCCCCACTCGTGCTCCATGTGTGTATCTCTCTCTCTCAAAAATAAATAAGCCATAAATAAGTAAATATATACATATATATATTTAGTAGAAGTTGAACATGAAGCTGTACTTGTGAATTTTGTCTTCCCTATATATGTGAAAATGGAGGAAAAAGACAATTCAAATGTTTTTATTTGTCTTTCTAAAATAAACACATCTACAGATTGATCACTTACTTGTAGGGTGTGAGCCCACCAGCACGAGAGCATTCAAAGCAGCATCTGCTAACCTGGAGACCTCCCAACCCTGGCCCATCTGCCTACCCAGGGCTTGCATTGGGCACCACTGGCTGCCCCCTGCAGGCCTGGTCCCAGCCTATGGGCTTCAGGACAAAAGCTTGCATGACTTTTGACAGACTGGAGAATCATCCAAGTATCCAATTACCTAGGCAAAATCCCTATGGGAGGGTTAACAAGCTGATAAAAGAAACTCCCCTGGGTACTATGAAATGCATTTGCGGAAACTTAGGATGGTGCTTACCTTGAGGAACAGGACATTTCAAAAGCACAGTGGGTCTCTTCAAATATCTGACTGCTCTTCCAGTAGAAGGATGGGCTTGATACTACAAGTCGAAGCTGCTTGAGAGCAAGGGCTTCAGTCCTCTTGATTGTGGTGATGTCTTCACGGGTGTGTCCCTGACATATTTTGCACATTACATATGTTCAATTGATAGTAATTCAACTATAAGTCAATAAACTGAAAGAGTATTAGCCTTGATGTCACATAGCTTGGGCTCCGATTATTGCCTTGCCACTTCTGGTCAGTATGATTGAGAACAGATTCCTTGACCTCTTATCTTGGAGTTGACAAGAAGCTAGGAGAGAGAAGAGTCAGTATGAGGTAAATACTGCTGTTGCTATTGGGTGCTCTGACTTCTGCAAAGTTCTTAATGTTGGAAGGGGTAGTTTAATATAAGGGAGGGCAGTTTTGCAGTCCTGGGTTTCCCAGGGTCTTTGAAAGGCCATCAGAGATCACGGAAAACAGGAAGATCATAGCCGACCTCTGCAAGTGTCACTGTCTAACAAGGGCAACCCCAGGCTTTTGTTTTTTTTATTTTTTATTCATTTCATTCATTTAAGTTTATTCATTTATTTTGAGGGGGGAGGGGCAGAGGGAGAGAGGGAGAAAGAATCCCAAGCAGGTTCCTTCCTTTAGCATGAAGCCCTAGGCAGGGCTCTATCCCACAAATCTTGGGATCATGACCTAAGCTGAAACCAAGAGTTGGATGCTCAACCGACTGAGCCACCCAGGCGTCCCACCCAGCCTTTTAAATAAGAGAAATTCAGAGCCAGATTATCTTGGCATGGGAAGGACTCAGAAGCTCCACTCTGTCACAAGGTGTCCCAGCCTTCTTCTTCTCTCCCTCCTGTGCTACCTCCCTCCCAGCACAGGTCACCTTCCCCAGCTGGCACTCTGCTGGCATCTGGCGGCTGGGAGCTTGCACATTAAAGGCTATGAAATAGTCAATTATTTTGGAAGAGAAGGTGGGAACCACATCCACTTCCTGTCTCTTTTTCTTTCATCATGTGCCCTTGAACAAGGGTCTCTTCTTTGCCTTGAGGCTCAGTTTTCTCATCTGTACAATAGAACTGATATTATTTGCCCCATCTTTGTACACTGTAAAGCACGTAATACTGCCCAGCACAGAGTTAAGGCAGGTCACGAGGCCGTCATGATTGAACATAAGTGAGGTAATGAGGTGAGGGTAGTCTAGGAGGGAATGCTTGAGTTTTCAAACCACAAGCCCTTGCAGGTGAGGATGGGAAGGAGTCAAAGTGCTTCCTTCCCCTCCTGGTAACATAGATGTGTTTTAGACCGTGGTTCTTTGGAAACAATCACTTGCCTTTGTTTCTTAACCTACTCGTTTTTGCTACTGCCTTAAATTCCAGTTTCATTTATTAGAATTTACTACTTTAGTGATTATCTTTAATTTTGAATCTCCAGGTTCTTCTTTGCTTTGTCCTTTATAACCCTTGTGATAGAACAGATGGTCTCCAGCTTATACATTCTCTACAACTAAACATTCCATGTTCTGGACAGCAGCTGGCCTGCCTCCCTCCTCAAAGCACTGGTGACCCCATTTAGCTTATATTATGTCCTCAATAATCTGTGACTGCTCCTGGGTATGCAGCCCAAAACCAATGTCACAATGTCTCACACACACACACACACACACACACACATGCATGCACACACCTACATGTGCACACCCAGCATCCCAGCATGAGCCCTGGTCTCACTCCCATTAGATCCACTGGTGATATTTGTCTCACCACTCCTTTCCAAGATCTTTCTCACCCCTCCAACCGACTCTTTGGGAGATCTACTGCTAATTTCTTCAACCCCTTTGGCCAAGACCCCATCTCTTATCCCAGATGTCATTCACAAAGCCTAATGTTATGGTTTACAATAATTTCAATTACTATTAAAGTATTTGATAACATGCTCATGTTAAGAATGAAAAGTTTTCTGGAACACTATTTGCTAGTATTTATCAAGAAGAATATATTTATAATGGCAACGCCAACATTCATTGAATGCTTGTCTATACCAAACTCTGGTGTAAGGTAACTCACCTCCCCTCATATTCCTGTCATCAACTCTATGAGGTAGACACTTTTCATTCTCACCACTTCTAGAAATCTATTCCACTTCTAGAAATTGTTCCAGAGGGAATACTTTTGGCTATATTCAAAATGAATATGTAAAAAATTCATCACAGCATATAGTTCTAACTGAATATATCCAATGTTACGGAGGATAATGCATCTATCAGATGTCATATCTTTAGGAATATTTAATAACATGGGAAAGGTAATGGAATATTAAGTGAAAAGCAAGATGCAAAATTTTATATGCAACACAAGCCCAATATTATCCATGGATGCATAGACAAGGAGAAAAAAAAAAAAAAACAAAAAAAAAAAAAAAAAGCAGAACAAAACCCTAACAGTGAATATCTCTGAGTGGTATCTTTGCTTTATTAAATTATTTGTATCATCTATTATTTCACAATAAACATACTCTAATGTCATAATCAGGAAAAAATAATTTTATTAAACATAGATTTTGCTATAGCATAACTTCTTTAATGTCTACTTAACCTCTACAACAGACCAAGTGGAGAGTTTCACAATATCATTCTCCCTGAAGGGGCCAATGAGCTAGAAGTTAATATTACTCCCAAGGATATGGAGTTAATATTACTCCCAAGGAAATGTAATGCAAGTTTATTCCAATTGCACAGAAAAGACATAAAGAAGCTGTGCACTTCACTTGGTGGCAGGAAATGAATCCTCATTAAGGATGCACTGAACTCACCAAACTGCCCAAGAAAATGGAGATTTTGCTACCATGCAGTAGCCCTTCTCCATTCCTCGAGGATGCTTCCTTCTTCCAGAATGTTTCATTTCTGTAATGTGCTCTGTTTCTTTTCTCCCCTCCAGTCCCTGCCTCTCCCAAACCCGATTGGCCCTGGTCCTGTTCATAGCCTCCCTGGGGTCCTCTGGTGACTCCCCTTCCTCTGATCACACCAGCCTGGGCAAGGCAGTCTGAGATCCTAGGTCTGCAGTGGTGTGTGCGCTTGGTAAAAATGGGAGCACCTGAAGCACCACCGAAGAGCTTTGGCAAACAGTTGATTCCATGACAAAAGCAGCTTCTCTCTCTGAAGAAAATAGTAAAAGTAAAGGCAAAATCATTCATCCAATTGCACGCAATAATGGACACTCCACTTAACCATTATTTCTTGGGCATAGTGAAAGAACATGAATTTGTAGTCACCCCAAATCCAGACATTAGCCAGGCTCTACAGCTAAGTGGGGGAGCCTGTGCAAGGCTGCAAAGATTGCTTATCTATAAAACAGGTCTAATAGCTTCACAGTGCTGTTGGAAGAATAGAAGTGTACAAGATGTGTACATGAGAGAACATAAACCTAGCACTCAGATCTTTGTTTCCAATACCATTTTCCAATAAAAAGATCCAGGGTTCCTTGGAAAAATGACTGATTTTAGGACTAGGGCAGCAAATAAACAAGATGAGCCTGGAGACTCTTAGAGTGCTAGAAGGTAAGGAAGTGCTCAAAAACAAAACCAAACCAAACAATGGTGGAGATATATCAAGAAGGTACTGAAGCAACTGAATACCACCCCCCCCCCCAAATGGCCAAAGCTAAAACAATCTAAGCAAGAAAATATAAAAATTGGATTTGGATTATAACCCAACACATAAAATTGACATCCATGAATCCACACTGATATCAATAAAGGATAGAGTAAATAAATAAATAGGGGAGAAGAGAGACCTCTCCTACACAGAAGAATCCAAATAATTTATGTAGATACTGCCCCCCTGCCCCAGGCAGGGTTACATAGCTCTCCACTCATGTGTAGTCTGCACATAGCGACTTCCTGCCAAAGAGTGCAGTATAGAAAGAGGAAAAAAAGAGTAACTGAGTGGTGGAGAATCCTGACACACTCTCCCTCAGCCAGGTGATGGAGGTCAACATCAACAGTGACAATTCATGTTGGTAGTATGCGCCCTCAGCATGATGAGATGAACATGCCCCTTTACCTCTGTGATATTTCTCCCCTAAACTCATAATTCTGGTCAAACAATGAGAAAAACCTCAGGCAAATCCCAGTAGAAGGACATTCTACAAAATAACTGCCCAGTACTCCTCAAAGCTGTCAAGGTCCTCAAAAACAAGGAAAGTTTGAGAAAAGGTCACAGCCAAGAGGAGCCTAAGGAGACCGTAACAACTAAATATAATGTGGTTTCCTGGAACAAATAAAGAACATTGGTTAAAACTAAGATAATCTGTATAAAGTATAGACTTTACTTAATAGTAATATGTCAATATCGGTCCCTCAGTTGTAATAAATGTACAATTCTCAAGAGGTTAACAATAGGAAGAACTGGGTTTGGGGCATATGGGAAGTCTGTACTATTTTCACAATTTTTCTGTAAATTGAAAACTATTCTAAAATTAAAACTTCAGGGGCTCCTGGGTGGCTCAGTCAGTTAAGTATCTGACCTTGATTTCTGCGCAGGTCATGATGAATTCAAGGCCCCCGTTGTGCTCCATGCTGTTAGCATGGAGCCTGCTTCGGATTCTTTCTCTCTCCCTCTCTCTCTGCCCCTCCTCCACTCGCATTCTCTCTCTCTCTCTCTCTCTCTCAAAATAAATAAATAAATAAACTAAAAAAAAAATTAAAAGTTCAGTCTTTAAGAAGCAGTGTGACTATAATGTGTTTATTACAGTAATTGGGAACTGCCTGGTTTAAATTTAAAGCATCCCTGCCTCTGTTTGTCACTTTGTTAAAATAATTGAAGCCACCTTGACGGCAATGTCAAGATTTTGATGTAGGTTGATGTTATGAACTGGCTTGGGCTCTACAAAAACAAACAAACAAACAAAAAAAAAACCCCTTGGTTTAGTGAGATAACTCTGCCCTCTAGTGGCTTAACATTTTATATACTTTCAGTGGCAAAGGACAGTCTAGAACGCTACTCACTTTTGATGTTTCAAAGTCCAGACAAGAGTCAAAATATACTCAGGGCCTTTAATCTGCTGGGACCATACCCCACTTTGTAACACTTACACAGAACTTTACCTTCCTGAGTAGTCTCTGAGAAAAGACACATTTGTGTGAAGGAACTGTCTGGTGGGAATATAAAAGGCAAAGTTAGGTGGTGGGGGGGGGGCAGTTTGACAATGTGAATGAGAAGACTTAAAGATATTTATGTACCTGCACCCCTTAAATTCACTTTTGGAAACTGTTCCACAGGAAATTAATGCAAGTTACAGAAAAAGATTTAAAACATTTTTAAAAAATGTTACATTTAACAATGAACAATTTGAAACAAAGTAAGTGTTTCACAATGGGGTAGTTGTGGAGGAAAGGAAGGAAGGGGAAGGAAGGAACACTGTATCTGTATACTGGACTTATTATGCATGCAATAAGAGCATTCCTAAGAATATTTAATGACATGGTTAAATTGTTCATGATATAATGTTTAGTAAAACTCCATCAACAGTGTGATCAAAACTTCAGGGAATAATAGAGATGACCATGTATACACACACACACACACACACAAACAAACAATGACACATACTTCTCAGGTCACAGTGTGAAGAAAATGTAACTATTTTTGTTTAAATCTCAACTTGATTTTTGCTTTAATCCTTCATTTTGCTTGATGGACAAAAATGGATCTGGTTAGCTATGAGGTAGCTCAATCACACTAGGGTTTTCTTCAGCGCTTTGTGTTTAAACAATCATTTAAGGGATCTACCGCTTCCCTCCTCCATCCATTAGATTGGCCCCTCTGTCCACTGGATTGTGGCAGCACACAGCGAGGAAAGGCCGGTCCTTCCTCACCCTCTGTCACTGGCATAGGTTGAGCCATCACTTGTCTTTGTTTATTTGGTGATTTGCACGTGGTGGGCTTGCCTCCACTGAGACACTTGTGGCTCCATCAAGAGTTGTCTCTGACTTCTCTTGGTCCTTCTCTACACCTTTGGAGCAAATGAAACCCCAGGGCACTTTCCCAAGCCTCCTTGGCCACAGGCAACGTGGGGTGAGCTCTCCAGCTAGACTTGCCTTGTTTTGCTCATTTCTTCATTACTGCTGTGATGTGTGAGCACGAGAGACTTCTGTGCCATTATCACAATCAGTATATAGTCCTCTGCTTGAGGTCCCAGCCCCACTGTAGGACTTCCATTATTCTGCAAAGTATGGGAGTGTCCGTGAGACCTAGACCAATACCAAACTCCATCATTCCTCCCAAATCTCTCCTTGCTCAGCTGTGACATTTCTATCAAATCCACGGCAGGAAAATTGACTCCTACATCACTCATGCTTCCAAAGTCTATTATTTACAAAGATAAAATTGAGGTTTTGTCCCCAAAGGCAAACTTGGAGACTCAGAAATCTTTTTTCTCTAAGTAATGTCTCTTCCAGGAATGTCAAGTCTATTTAGAAAATGTAAATACTGATAATTGTCTCCTTCCTTTCTCTTCACATTCCTGCTGTGACCTTACCCTGAGTGCGCACACACACACACACACACACACACACGTCTTGCTGGTGATTGAACAATCAGAGGAAGCACGGGAGTAAAAAGGAATAAATATGTATACACATATGCTCATATATACATGCATCTGTAAGTATTCATGTTTATATAAAGAATACAGAAATCAATTCAATGCAAGGTTTCAGGGGTTATCTATGCATTACACTTTCTTTTTTATTATAATTTCATATTTACTGAATTTCTAGAAGAAACATGTGCTGTGTCATCAGGAAAAGAAACATATATAATAAGGGAAATAAACAAGGTCTCTGGCTCCCAGCATCACCATCACAGTGAAGGAGTGAGAGTAGGGGACCCAAGACTTCCATTGGCCACAGCCAAAGCTCTCCTCTCCTCATCTCTGTTACTTGATCTTCTTGAGGTCCATCTGTTCCTCAGCTTTCAGAGCACCAGGCTCTCTTGGCTCTTTTTTTTAGTTATTTGATGCATCAAAAACCTAGATCTCAAGTCTGAGTCTGATGGAATGGAACTTTGGAGGGGTCCTGGGTGGGGAAGAGGGTAACTGGCATGAAGGAGTAACATCAAAATTTGTTGTAAAATAAAGATACAACACTTTGACTTGAATATGACAGGCTCTGTGACTACTTTGACCCATATGTGAAAAGGGACACTGAAGGCTCAAGGCTTAAGACACTGGCAGCTCTCTCTTCTTGGTACATAAAGCCCTTCCTCCAGGAGCCCTGAGCCACCATGTAAAAAGTGAACTAGTCCAGGCATAGCCTGCTGGAGGAATCCAAACTAACCACGTGGATATGCCATTTGAAGAGAGATATGATGTAATGGTTGTTATTTTAAGCCACTAAGTTTTGGTCAGTTGTTATGCTGCAGTAGATAATGAGAACAGCTTTCTTCCCGTGAAAGGGGTTAATACTACTGTGGCTACATACAGGGAGCTCGTCAGTGAGAACTGCAACACGATTCTATTTTAATTATCATAATAGGTTACAGAATTACTATGGGAGAGGTGCCTTTTTGTTCTGAAAAATACCTCAATTCACCATTAGGGGTGGAAAATAAGACCCTAAGGAGATGAGTTGGTACAGAGAAGTAAAATAATATAACTAAACCACTGAATTGAAAATGGACACAAATATGCAAGTAGGGAAGAACAGAGAATAGACAAGGTAAAGAGAGATAAGGGAAGAGAAACCAAGGAGGGGCAAGCAATGTGGCCAGAGGCTAGACAAAATGACCAAGAGAAGTTTTTAAGAATATGGGCACCTAACAACTTCTTATTGGTTGCATACTCATGATGAAAATCTCTCAATTTCCCCAGAACTTCTGTCATATTTTCTACCAGTAGAGGTACCTTTTGTGACTTAAAAAAAATGGTGGAAATTAAGAAAAAAGTTTGAGCACCATGCCTACGTTGACTTGGTTGACAACAGGGACAATAGGTGTCAGTGCCTACACTAAACTAATTTAGGATAGTGGTTCTGAAGTAGGAGTGATTTTGCCCCCCGGGGAAACATTTAGTAATGTCTGGAGACACTTTTGATGATCATAACCAGGACAGAGTAACTGCTAGCATCAAGTGGGCAGCAGCCAGGAATGCTGCCAAATTCCTCCAATGTGCAAGACAGCCACCCACAAGAAAGAATTGTCCAGCCTAAAATGTCAAGGTTGAGAAATCCTGATTTAGAGGAAGCAAAAGACTGAGTCAGATGTGTCCACGAGAACCTAGATCTCCTGTAGAATGTGTAGAAATCTTGGAGAAGACATTGGACTTTCCGCAACCTATTGAATGTAGTTTGAATCAATTTTATCTAAATCATCAGGGCAGGGTAGTTCTAGTTAACGTCCAGGTTACATCAAATTTAACAAATGAATCAGTAATGGCTCTTATTTGGAAGTAGCAGAAACAGCCTCTAGGAAAAGTGAGCAGAAAAGGAATGTATTAAGTAATAGAGGGCAGATCAAAGAATCATTAGAATGGTTGGAGAAAAGAACAACTCCTAGAAGAAAACTCCAGGAGTGCCTGGGTGGCTCAGTGGGTTGGGCATATGACTCTTGATTTTGGTTCAGGTTATTATCCCACTGTCATCGGATCAAGCCCCTACATTGGTCTCTGCACTGAGTGTGGAGCCTGCTTGGGATTCTCTCTCTCTCTCTTTGCCCCTCTCCCCCCACTTCTCTCTCTAAAAATAACATAACATAACATAACATAACATAACATAACATAAGAAAAGAAAAGAAAACTCCAGAATGGGTCCATGAAGATTTCAGTCCTCTGACAGCTGGCAGGGCCACTGATGGAATGAAGGAAGTATGGATGTAAAAGCCATCAGACAGAATGGATATTTCAAAAGAGGAAAGGAGAGGAGCTGCCAGATTGGTGAACACGTGGAGATATGGGGAGAATGGAGGCCTGGAGAGGGCAAGAAAACTTGCACCCTTTTCCCACATGTCGCCCTAGGCATCTCTTCATCTGGCTGTTGATTTGCATCCTTTATCACATCATTTAACACACTGGTAAATGTCTATTAGTCGATCAAGATGCCCTGGTGGCAGGTCTTCAGATGTTAAAGGTTAGTAAGGAGACAGCATTGGATGTGATACACCAGGGCTCCTGCCCAGAGATCATTCTTTGTTGAAGTTGAAGAACACCCTGATGCCTCACATTGGAAGTGCTACTTATCAAGCCAGATGATAGATGATGGAAATGTTGGTTGAAAGCATCCTGGCTTCTCCCAATGTCTTTATCGTTCCTAATGAAGTGCTACTTAAATGATCTTATGTGGGCTGAAAATTCAGTGGGATGAAACACAGCAGATTAAATAGGGGGAAAATCTTTTAAAAAAATAAGAGGAAAAGAAAGAGAAACATGACATCAAAAAAGTTCATTTTAAAAGCATATAAACATCTTTCAGTCTTAAATAGAAAATGAAAATGCTGCACTTAGGCTTAAATTTTAATTTCCATCTTTGACCCTATAACCATAATCTAAGTCAGACCACATTGGGATAATTACTATTTCCTCCTAAGTAGGCTCTCTGTTTTTTGCTTCCCACCTTTAACCAACCCTTCTCCCACTGGTAGATTAATCTCCATAAAGCACCATCTGGATCATGGTGCTTCCTTGCAAGGAAGTTGCACATAAGTCCTTTTGCCAAAAGAAAAATATCCAAAACATAAGTGGACATCTTCAAACCACTCTATGATCTGCTCTGAACCTATTTTCCAGTTTTCTCTCCCATTATTCTCCCAGACAAATGGTTTGCATATTGAGCCCTAAATATACCATACACTTCCAATTTACCTTGTGACCTTGAGAAAATTAATATATTTCTCTGAACTCATAAAAATACAAAACGGAAATCACATTGTCTGCACTGCCCATTGGCAGAACTGGAAGCCTTAAACTCAGTGTCCTAAAAGAACCAGAGGGTGAGGACTAGAACACAGTCTTTCTCATGCTTTTTGGTTGATAGATAAGATTACCAAGTGCAACCCTTTCTCCACCAGATCTCTAAGCTGCAACCTAACATATGGAAGGCTGTAGCTCACAAGAACCTTTTTTTTTTTCTTTTCAGTGCTCTTAAAATGGCCAGACCTCATTAACAGGCTCATGGAATGGTCCTAAAAGTTGAGATTACTTCAATCTCTTTCAGTATCTCTGCATAGAGTGTATATTTTGAGGGGGTAGGAATCAGTCTCAGACTGCATACTCAGGTGTGTGATAAATACTTCATTCCTTTATATTGACTGAATTTTAACTCTGAGCCCTTGTTTAGTTGGTTTCTAGGAAATTCAATTGCTGTCAGTAAGGTGGCTCTCCTGATATGGAGAATAAAATAAAATTAGGTTACTCTCCCATTATGGACAAAATAAAGATAAGTTTCGTGGTATTTTAGAAACAGATTGCATAAGTTACAAAGTAATCTAAAACTCTGAGTTCAATAGAAATATAAATAGCAAACATAACCAGAAGAAAATACTCCATTCTTGGAGAATAATAATGCTATCATTGGAGAAAAATAAGATTACTATTATTGGTGTTGTCGTTATAGCTAATGCTCATAATGGCAAAAGTAGGCAGTCTGCACAGTTCTCCATGTGCTCCTCTGTGGTTCCCAGCTTTACTTGTGGTTAAGTGGGCCATATGACTAGGTTCTGGCCAATTGAATGTGGGCAGAAGTAATCTTTGACCTATTGCCCACTCTCAGAGTGGTCCCTTTCACGTTATTTCTATTTTAGTCCTTAGCAATTATCCCAGACAACACTCTGGGCCCTCCAAAGTGACCTTGAAGGCTATATGTTTCAGATGGTATAGGTTTAAGCAGGAAGCAAGCTGCAGGTCTGAGTCTCTATTCTTCAGGAAAGCTCCCCTCCCCCCATTATACATCAGATTGCTATGTGAGAAGGAAATAGCTCTGTATGGGATTAAGTCCTTGAGATTTGGAAGTCTATTTTCTAAAGCAAAATAGCCCATCCTACTTCAACTAATACAATTAGTAAGTGCTTACTATATACCTTGCACAGCTCTAAATGCCTTACATATACCAGCTTTTTCTAGAATGAAATAGACACATTAGCACATATTATGATGTCATGGTAATAGAATCATGTGGAAGTACAAGCCTAAAATAGTCATTGAACCCCAAGTTCACCACACACATCCTTCCAGCATTTCTTCCCCCCACCCTTCTGCTTCTCTAAATCTCACCCATCCCCAAGGAAGAAACAAAACAGCAAACAAAGGAAGCAAAGGAAGGAGTTCTAATTTCTATTTGTTTTCTGTAAAGACATAAATCCAGTCCTGCTTGTTAAGAACTCCTTGGGTGTTACGCACTCCTGTCATTGCTCCTAACTGGAATAAACAGGTGAATGAATCATTTTGCCTTTTCTAAATGCTGGCACCATCACGGTGTAGGCAGGTCTCCAGACCAGGAGATGGTAGAGCTCACTTGCCTGATGGTGTTCGTGAGTTACATTACGATTAGAGCACTTGTGGCAAGCTACTGCCTCAACTGCTCACCTTGGCCCACCCCACTGCAAAGGAAGGACCACTCACAGTATGAGAAAGTAAGGAGGCTATCAACAGCTTGCAACAATGAACAGCAAGGATGTGGGATCTGATCCCTCTGCGAGGCACACGGTTCAATCTACTCTAGCTGAGGAAGGCACTAGCAAGCTGGGGAGGAGTTTGTACAGGTACTCCTAGAATGGATTGCCATGCAAAATTACTTAAGGGCCTAAGATGTATTTTATTTCTCACACAGGCTAAGTTTGGGAACATGGTGGAAGTAGAGGATATATTTTTAGTCTAAAAAGGAAGCAAAAAGCAAATGTTCCAAAGTGGGATCAAAAACACCTCCAAGCAGGAGGGAGAAAGCCTCAGAACCCGGGGAGTGGAAGAGAGCAATACTTCTGCAGGCTCTGGTTATGGCAGTGGCCCCCAAAAATGAGATGGCATAGAAGTGGTCAGAGACATAGGAAACTTCAAAACAAATTAAAAACTAAATGGCAAAAGTTTTCAGTGATGGAAAGATGGAAACAGACTGAAGAAACAACTGGTGTATTGCTTAAGCATGCATATGCATACCAGTGGTATGCTACTAAATGTTTAATTAACTTTACAAAAAAATTACGCATATTTATGCAAGTTTACTATACGTTTGACTAGGAATAAATGCTTGATTATTTTGATTGCTATCTACTCAGCAAAGAAGTTCCTCACATCATTGACCTATGAGTTGAAATCTGACATGAATATTGGTTGCTATTTGCCTACACATTAATAAGAGGAAAATGAAACAACAAAGGCATATGTGAGCACTTAAATAATTCATGATAATGTGCATTAATTTAACTGAATCAGTTAAAATGTTTTAAATACTGGAAGGATATTTCCTCAGTTTTCTGTGCTCTTCACAATGAAATAGCCACAGATACAACACACTTCTAAATGTAACCCATAGTAGGGGTGCCTGGGTGGCTCAGTCGGTTGAGTGTCCAACTTCAGCTCAGGTCATGACCTCGCAGTTCGTGAGTTTGAGCCCTGCGTGGGCTCTGTGCTGACAGCGCAGAGCCTGGAGCCTGCTTCAGATTCTGTGTCTCCCTCTCTCTGCCCCTTGCCCGCTCATGCTCTGTCTCTCTCTGTCTCTCAAAAATGAATAAACGTTAAAAATAAATTTAAATTTAACCCATAGTATTACTGTTTTTTCATAACTTTCTTAAGCTTAAACAATCAGCAAAATAATAAATCAAGCCCTGATTGGTAGTGTTTGCTGACTTCTATGGTGTAAATGATGCCACAATAACTAATGTCAATGAATGCAGGGTTGGAAAGAGATATGCAGCACACTATCATACGATATTTCCACCACATGGATATACTGGTCATAGATAACCATGTGCATAGAAAATAGTTCTTTTTCTAATTAGTGGTCATAGGTAACCTCTGGAGTCCCCCCAGATTCCTAGTCTTCATGATCCTTTTGAATCTGATGGATCTGCGGTTTCTGATCATGCTTAGGTGAAATTTTCTGGGGGGCTGTGAACACTCAGAGGCCTTAATCTCTTCCATGTACAGGGAGGGTAGTTAGGGGAGAACATTCTCCTCTTTCTGGCCTCTAGGAATCTCCACCCTCCAACTTTTGCTTCTCCAAGGCCCTCTCTCTACTCCTAGGCTCCTAGCAAAAGTCCAACACAGGCTTAAGCTTTCATAGAAAGCTTTCAGCAAAACAGCCTTTGAATTCCCCCACACTACCTTCCTGCTAACCTCCCTGATGTAAAGAAATTACAAAAGCTGTCTACTCTTTCAGTGGTGGAAGGAAAAGAGAAGTCTGGAAAAACAACATAAATTCAATTTAAAACTTTACCTCACCTCAGGAGTGTGTAGGGCTGAGGCATGTCTTCAGTTTGAGTATCTACAATGGAGCCATACTTTCTTAGCCAATAAGGTATTTTAGTAGTCCTTGGTGCGGTTTTTTTTCCTAATAATTAAAATACTTGTGAAAACTCAACAAAAATATGACAAAAACCTCTAGCCAGATTCACAGAGGGATAACCACTAAGCATAAGACCTACACAGCAGAATTGAAGATTATAGTCATCAGTCAATACTTCCTTTGCTACATAAAACAAAGTAAACCCTTGACCTTAGAAGAACAGGGAAGAAAAAGAAAAGATGAAGCCTGTGAAAACCGGAAGGATATGTTATAGGTAAATGGCAGCCTAGTGTCTAGCACATTAAATGGGTGTCCGCTGGGTAATAGTCATCATAGCAGTCATTATAATAGAAAGATCCAGAGGAAGATCACATCCATGAATTTATTGTCTAGGAGTTTGTTCACTATAGGGACAGGAAAAATTTTAGACAATAATTTTGCATCTTTAATATGATGACAAATCTTGGCCTCTAAGATATAGGCACAGAAAGCAATAAAGATAAGTGAGAGGAAATATTTCAAGGTTTACAATGCAGAAATAACTTTAGAAATTACTTAGAAGGCAAAAGTGCCACTGCAGCAAATGAAATTTGTGACATGTAGTGCAGACTTGAGATTTCTTCTTAGAAAGGACAAAGGTATAAAAGTCATTAAAACAAAGAAAATGATGAATATGAAGAACAAAGATTAGAGAAGTACAATTTTGAAACTACAGCTATTTCTGATGTGGCTGAGCTGCATAAACTGGATAACTCACACTCACACACACCAACAACACACATACACACACTCCTTAGTATCAGAGAGAGAGATTGGTCAAAAGAATTTAAATGGAGCTGTGAGGTAGGCAGAATAAAGCCTCCCACAAAGAAGTCTGCATCTGAATCCTTCGAACCTGTGAATATGGCAAAGGAGAATTAAGAATTCAGATGGGGGGTGCCTGGGTGGCTCAGTTTGTTGAGTGTCCGACTTCGGCTCAGGTCATGATATCGCGGTCCATGAGTTCGAGCCCCGTGTCGGGCTCTGTGCTGACAGCTTGGAGCCTGGAGCCTGTTTCAGATACTGTGTCTCCCTCTCTCTCTGAGCCTTCCCCATTTATGCTCTGTCTCTCTCTGTCTCAAAAATAAATAAACACTAAAAAAAAAAAAATTATAAAGAAAAAAAAGAATTCAGATGGAATTAAGGTCGCTAACCAGTTCACTTTAAAACAGGAAGACTGGGGGCAACTGGGTGGCTCAGTCGGTTAAGCGTCTGGCTCTTGGTTTTGGCTCAGGTCCTGATCTCACAGTTTCGTGGGTTCAAGCCCCGCATCGGGCTCTGTGTTGACAGTGTGGAGCCTGCTTGGAATGCTCTCTCTCCTTCTCCCTGCCCATGCCCCACTCATGCCATCTCTGTCTCTCAAAAAGAAATAAACTTTAAAAAATAAATAAAATACAATAGAAAGATCATCCCAGATTATCTGGATGGGCCCAATGAAACCACAAGCGTCCCTAAATGTTGAAGAGAGAGGTAGGAGAGTAAGTGTCAAAGGGATATGATGTTCCAAAGATTTAACCAGCTATTGCTAGCTTTGAAGATGGAAGTGAACCAGAAGCCAAGGAATGAGGACAGCCTCTAAAAGCTGGAACAGGCAAAACAAACAAACATACCAACCAACAAACAAAAAACAACTTCTCCCTGAGAGCTCCCAAAAAAGCAGCAGCACTGTGGATATTGTGCTTTTAGCTCAGTGAAACCATATCTTACTTCTGACCTCTAGAACAGGAAGAAAATAAGTTTGTTTTGTTTTAAGCCATTACATTTGGGGTAGTTTATTACAGCAGCAATAGGAAACACAGACAGCTGGAATAAATTCTACATAGCACACAGCCTGCCTTCCATACTCCTCCTTTGCTCTTCCCTCTCACACCCACAAAACAAGAAAGTGAAATGCATTTTATTTCCTTCCTGAATCATTTTGACAAGTATGTGATACATTTTACAGCTATTTTGATGAAAACTTTCTAATACGTACAAGGTGAACAGACAAGTACGAGGAGCCCTCGTGGACCTACCATCCGGCTCCCATAATTATCCACATTTGGTCACTCTTGTCCCATCTAATTTCCACCTACTTCAACCCTCCCCAGTCAATCAACTTAGAGATGTATATAAAATGCATGTACACATACTTGAAACTTGGAATGCACAAATCCTAGCTGTACATTTTTAAAATGTTTATTTATTTTCAAGAAAGAGAGAGAGAGCGAGCACAAGTGGGGGAGGAGCAGAGAGAGGGGGAGGAGCAGAGAGAAAGGGACACAGGATCCAAAGCAGACTCTGCGCTGACAGCAGTGATGTCAGGGGCTCGAACTCACGAACTGTGAAATCATAAGCTAAGCCGAAGTCGGGTGCTCAACTGACTGAACCACCAGATGTCCCAGCTGTACATTATGATAAACAGATACATACAAGCCATTCAGACCCCTAGCATATGAACATCTATCTCTATATTCCTAAAAAGTTTCCCAATGTTGCTTTCCCACTTCCAATATCCATTTTCCCATAAATGGAACATCCTCTTTTGATTTCAACATGTCTGTTAGACTCATTCATGTCGTTACAAATCCAGTAGCTCTTCCCTGTTTCGGTTGAGTAGTATTTCCTTGTATAAGTTTGTTTATCTATTTTTTGTTGATGCACATTTGGTTTGGTTCTAGTTCTTGGCTATTGTGAACAAAGCTGCTATAAACATTTTTATACAATCTTATTTGTGCACCTGTGTTTTATGTCTCTTAGATAAATTTTAAGACTGGAATTGCTAGACAAAAGGGGAGCTGTATGTTTAACTTTGTAAGAAACTGCCAAACATTCTTCCAAAGTGCTCATACCATCTTACATTTCCATCAGCAGTGCCTGAGAGTTCTGGTTGGCTCACATCCTGACCTAAAGTCTTTTTAATTTTAGCAGTTTTAGTGAAGATACAGTGGTATCTCATTGTGGTTTTAATTTGCATTTCCTGGATGACTAATAACATTGAACACTGTATATGTTCATTGGAGATTGTATATATATATAATATATATATATATTATATATATAT